>NC_087385.1:5956911-5964411 GCF_963675165.1 Halichondria panicea | reverse complement strand
ATACAGTGAGTTACTTGCTCTGCAGTTGTGTGTGTATTGAGGCTACCCAGTGCTGATAACAACAAATCCACACCATTACAGATTTGCTGAAGGACAAAGAGGGTGCCCAGTCTCTGTATCAAGATCTTGTAGACAGTGGCTGCAAAGTCGATAAAAGTTTCACTGATCTCCTCTCGACGAATGAGCAAGCTAAATCACCAAGAAGACGCCGCAAGAGCATAAAAACCGTCTCTACAGAAAACCTAGATTGAACTTAATTATAATTATTACATTTAGAGAAGTCTTATCTATCAGTGTATCAATAAATTATTGCAACTATACATGACATTGTCCATTTATATTAAAGAGGTCACATGTAATTCCGGTATATTAGAGAAAAATCGGCCTGGGAAAAAGCACTGTTGAGAAAGAAGGGCGTGGTCTCCAGTACATGCAGTTTGCAAACATAGGCCTATAATATAATATAAATGGCCACAACAGAGAACCAAGAGGCTTCTAACAGTGACCCAGTATGCCAAGAAAGAAGCTTGCTGGTCTCTACCTTGCATCAGATCACGGAGTGTCTTGAATCAACGGTTGGTGAGAGCAAAGATGTCTTTCAAGCCACACAAGACGTCCATAACTACATCAGCCTGGATAACCCTAAAGGCATCAGACAACTGTTTGCCCCTATGGCTGTGTACGCTCGGGCCCTGAGTACCCTGGGATACAGAACATGGCAGGAGGTGGAGGGTTGCGTGTCAAAGCATTACAGAATTGAGGCCGTTCAACAAACGGTCGAAGATCTTCTGAGCGCTGAAGAGAGTTACAAGAACTTGGTTTCCACAGTAGAGATCGATCTGGAGAAGTATGAAACGAAGCAAGCATACAAGAAGACAATCACAGCTGGTGACTTTCTCCCTGCTGAGCTGACACTCTCGTTAGTGGATGGTAGTATTCCTACATTGGAGAGCTACTTGAAAAGGTCAAAGTTCACCCTGTTCATTTTGATTCGCCATTTTGGATGATCTCCCTGAAACAGACACCTGCATGCCTTCAAGGAGCAGCTCTTGCGACTGGAGGGACTGGGTTGTCAAGTGGTGGTGGTGGCGAGGGGAACGGCAGAAAGTGCTGAAAAATGGTTGGAATACACTAAACTCACGTTTCTTTTACTGCTGGACTTTGATCTAAAACTTTATCGACACTTTGGCCTGCGGCGATCAGTGTCAGCTGTGTGGAGTATCCCTACCCTGTTGTCGTATGCCGAGGAAAAGGTGGCAGGCGTGCCTCCCGCCCCCTCTTACCCTGGCGATGATATCCATGTGCTAGGCGGAGATTTCATTGTAGATAGCAGAGGACAATTGGTGTATGCTTACCTAAGCAAGTTCTCTAGTGATAGGCCTCAACTTGATGATGTTTTTGAAACTATTGTTCAGCTTGGTTAGCTGATTTTGTGTGATTGTTTGATTGTATTTATGGTATTTATGTGCTGTGTGAAGTGTATGCTCTCAATCTGTTTACAGCAGAGGATCATGCACTGATGTTTATGCATGCCATAACTCTGTTGTTCAACTTCAATGCAGTTCTAAATAAATATTCTAGCAGATATATAATTTGAATAGACTTTCATATTGATGCTATTAAAAAACCTATAAGTCATGGAGGATGTACCCACCTATCCTATCCTGACGGCATTTGAGGACAATCATGTTATAATAGTGATAATAAAATTGTATAAATACAAGAATATTAAAAAGAATAGTCTAAAGAGAGTCAGATGAATTCGATTCCCTCAAATCTGGTGTGTGTGTGTGTGTGTGTATAGTGAAAGAATATCAATTAGTTGTATAATAATTATTGATACATGTACTGTTACAGTAACCAACACACAAAGATACACACACTATAGATACATAGCTAAGAGTGACTCAGACAACAGCCTCCAGTAGATTGGATTGCATTTTCACGAGTGAAATCATTCCTATTGATGACCGTATGTGGTATTGTACAGTGTACTTTTGTGCCACATTACTATTGCACAGGTGTGTATCCATGGGCCCCATACACTGTACACCTGCACAGGGCACTATACTACATGTACGTGTGACATAAACTTACTTTAGATCATCTGCTATTTTCTCCTCGCTCAACAAGGTGTGTCCTGACAGATCAAATGCACTAATATCTATTCGCTCTGTCAAGGAAACAACAGGCAGAGGAGTACATACAAAGAGCATATGCAAACTGATTGGACAATGACAAAATTCAAATAATTATTTCAAGGAATGATAAGGATACAAGATGCGATTTTTCCTTGATTTTCCTCTGACTTAATAGCCACTATTATTTTATCTTGAGAGTCGGGTAGGAACTTGAATGAAGAGTAGCCTCGGTACTCATTTAACAGCTGCACAAGTAGAGACACAACAAGGATAATAGCTGCAGTATCAGAGTGTGTGTGGAGCTCATTGTCTTACCGATACTGGGCTTGATTGAACATCCGAAAAAGCTTCGTCAGCAGAAATGAGAATGTTGGTAGCTCTGTGTTCATCATCTACATCATTATAGCTGTGAAAATGAAACAAAGTTGTGAATATCAGACCGTGGTTTGAGTTTTTAAAAAAACAGGTACCTAACTAACACAGGGTACCTACAAATTAAGCAGCTAACAACAGACCCACTCACCTCTTATCGCTAGCTCTCCTAGGCAGGAAGAACCACTTCTGATGAACATCGCTCCAGGAGGCAGACTCATGGATAATATAGCCAGGCTCCTCTATGCCAGCACCAGCCCTCATACGATTGTACACTGAAGCCCATGGTCTGTGTTCCACGTGGCCAGTCGGACCAATCACTTTGATGTACTGTGGCCTGTCATTCAGGTACACCTGTGTGTGTGGTGATGAAATTGGTGACCTTGTTTCAACCAACAGATTCCATATAGCAGGCTAGTGGGATTATGTCTTGTTGCCATACCAACACCTTTGCTATGGCTATATACCTAGTAGAAACAAATATTTTAGAGATTTTTTACAAAACACTCACCCCAGCTTGAGATGTCCAGACCTTCCCAATGCTGCCTATATAAAGACGCCTGTCCTTGACAGTCATCCACTCTCCCTTGAAGCCCTTGTCCACATGGCCGTCACCGTCCTGGAGAATGACCCAGGGAATCAACCGGCCATTAAGGATCTCAAACACTGTACAGGAGAAGCAAGAGCACTGGTGAGACTGAGGTGATAATTATTGTGCAGAGTGTACAACAGGAAATGGACTATGAGGTAACAATCTTATTGGGTTGGGTTGCATCACTCCTGATTGCATACAGGGCACTTTCTAGAGCACGTAATTGAGAGCCAATAAACTACATACCAATCCCGGTTCTGTCTCCAACAGTGTAGAGCCTCCCGTTGAAGACACACAGGTCAGAGAGCTCAGCACCACGGCCCTTCTCGGCCATTCTTGTCTCCAGTTTGGTCATTGTAGAGTCCCACTTGACTGAGAGGGTGCCATCTCTATGGAGACTCAGAGAGCCCGTCTTAAGCCAACTAACCCACATGGTGTCTTTGACTTTAGAGTTTGTATCTTGATCTGCAACTACTGCTATTCGGAATGTCTTAACGTCTCCTGCATCTGTGTGTGTGACGGTGTGATATAGAGTGATATTCATGGCATGATTATTATTGTGGCTGGGAATAATGGAAGCATAGAATGAATCAATTTAGGTATTCATTCACTCAAGAGACAGCCTGCCAAAAGGTAGGTGGGGGCATTGATATAATTGTGTGTAGGATAATTATAGCTACATGCGATATGTAACTATAAAGAATGGTTTGTGGGACAACAGTATTAAGGTAAGGCACATGCAGGCATGAAGTGACAGGATAATCATGTGCTCTATGTATACCGTATAGCCGGTAATTTTCGTGGGGGAAAGCTGACCTCCACAAAAATACCACGAAAACCTAGGCGTGGTTACTAGAATCGTATGCAATGCAGTGCAGGCAATGAAGTCAAACGAAAGTTTTTACTCACTAAAATCAAGGTATACCGGTAAATGAAATGTTTTCCCCACCAGCTATAATTAATTTATGACCAAAGAATACTTACACGTTGGAGTAGTGAGGGGATAAGTGCTGTTGTAAGTGAATACTTGATAGTCATCATGGATAAGGAAATTTGTTTGACCAAACACAGGATGAGGAGACCTCCTAACACTGCTGGGCAGGAGTAGCGCTATTATAACAATGATGAGGGTGAATAGAAGTGCATAGAGAACGCGATACGGCACTCTAGCCGTGCGTACGAATCCATCCTCTTGTCCAGACTTCATTGAAGGTAGTGATGAGGCTCTAGAAAACTTGTACATTTCCATAACACGTCGTCTAGTAGCTAGCTAGCTAGTTATACCTCACACACCCTGGCCTGCCACATGCACCACACCCTCGCCTGATTTTTATTGAAATTAAGGGAAAGGTCGTCCTTACTACAAGCTGTTGTAGCGTTCCAGTGTAACTAGGGGAAAGGTCGTCTATAGAAATTTCAACATTTTGAGGCCAGCCATTAATAGTTTGTGCTATAATTATTTTTATGATAAATCTCCGAAAGAGACACATGATTATTCCACACATTATACACATTAGTTCCACTACACAGCATACTGTCCGAGTATGAATGCTACTATGAGTGTGAGAAGAGTCCCAATAACAAACACCATCATTGCTATCATTTGTGGAGATAGTTTGACAGATATCTTGTTTTGCACTTCCTGAGTGTTGTCTAATTCTTCTAACTTCTCGGCTTTCTTCTCTGTCAAGGACTCTAGTCTGCATTGACAGTGTGCTGTGGGACTGAAGGCACTCCACAGTTGCTCGTCCCTCCCATTGACAGACACCACAGTCCAGCACCTCACTCGGGCCTCAGCTGCCTTGTCATACGAGGACACTGGTAGTGTACACTCCAGTTGATCACCTTTATAAGCCTGCAAGTTAGTAAGTTAGGGATACACTTAGTCAAAGGATGAAAGCATACAACAGAAACAAGCCAATAATTATTATCAAACGCATGATAATTATAATTACAAATGGATCTACCTGTATAAAATCTTGTCGAGGCGGTGGTGAGTTCATTTGAACCTCATATCGTACTGAATATGGTACATCTCCTCCTGGTTGCCAAGACAACTTCATATTCTTATTGGATTCCTGACGCAGCACCAAATCTAAAGAAGCCAAAAACTGTGAGCACATACCGTATACGATTATTTTTGTATGGTGGACTATTTTGTATTGTAGAGCATCATGCGAAAACGAAATTATTCTACCGCAATAGGTTCAACGTCATACCCTAAGCTGGACGAAATTTAAATGGGTAGTTCATACGAAAATTTGCACCAACGAAATTACCCGCTATACAGTACTTGACTACAATCTCTGAGGCTTACCGGTAGGAGCAGGGGGTAGAGTGGGTGTGGTCATGAAGGTGACATCATCAGACCATGCCCCCTGTCCACTCTCGGACATTGCCGCTATCCTCATCACGTACTCAGTGTCAGGCTGGAGTCTAGTGAGGCGATGGTTAACTGCAGTGCCACTGTACACCTCATGGAATCTGTGGTAGTAGAGAGGGCAGTTAGTCAATCAACAAGTCAGGGCAATCTCAATTACAAGCATACTCAAATTAGAACATACAAAGGTAAAGGATTTATACAAAAAACAGCTAAGGAGGTGAAAATATACACACACAGGGAAATACTGGGGTACATACAGTGTACAGCAATATAATTATTACGTGTACATTTAAACACAAATATTATCTGCTCTCTTACTGTTTTCCCCTACTGGCCACTTGTAGCGTGTAAGAGACTGCTCTGTTTGTCTTCTTGCCCCAGGTGAGCTTGAGAGTGTGGTGTGTGGCAGAGGCCAGTGTGAGCAGAGGGGGAGAGGGGGGTGGAGGGAGAGTACTGCTACTACCATACCCACCAAACATTCCTGTGCCAACAGAGTTCTCTGCTCTCACACGATACCTGTATACAGGTGGACACAGTATCAGTCTCTACATTCACTACATTCACTGCAGTAATGTCCTATCATGTCCTATGCTACTACATTTTTGTATAACTATCAAATTAGTCACACTGAGAGGAAAGGTCCCTCACCTGTAGGATGTGCTGGGCCTCAGATCCATCATGTTGTACTGAGTTTCCAGAGGTGAGACTTCAAGGGACTGAGTGATTGACTGTCCACTACCGTACTCCACATGGTATGCAGTAATAGGTGCTCCGTTGGGACTGGGGGATGTCCAAGCTATCAGCATGGAGTAGGGGCTATGACTCACCTGTAGGAATCAGCACTCAAATTATGTACATGTATAGTTAATTTTAGTCTGTGAGAGTGGGAGAGATAAATGTGTACATCATACACAGCTGCTCACCATAGTGAGTTGAGTGGGCTGTGAGGGTGTGGAGGGGGCGGTGGTGAAGGTGATCATCACAGACCACTCACTTGAACCAGCTCCACTCAGAGCCTGCAAGGAGACATGCAAACCCTCATACTGTACCATCATGTAGTACAACCCAGTAAAACTAATACTGAAAAAACTGCTAGAATTTTCAGCCTCTTGACTAGTACATGTACATCTAGCACTACCAAACAGCTACTAAATGCATATTTTATTGGACATTCCCAATACAAGTTATGTAGGACATGTAGTCCATGCTTTTCCAGAAAACGGAAGATGTGGGCCCTAAAGCAGTACTTGTATGGTACACAGTTGCAATACTATTACTATACTCACCCGGACCCTGGCCTGATAGGAAGTGGCTGAGTGGAGGTTGCTGACAGTGCAGGTGGGACTGAGCACAGACAGAGGGGTCATCTTCCCATCACCACTACAACAATGTTGGACTTCATAGCTCTCCACGGGGCAGCCATGAGTAAGTGAGTCCTGGGGGTTTGTCAAATACGGTATGTAATACAGTCATGTAAAAGTTACTGCATGACATAGAAAATGAAGAAAAATACAAAACTGTCAAGACCTTCCAGTGTAGTTGTACAGAGGTAGCTGTGAGACTGGTTATCTCCAGGCTTGAGGGAGGGTCTGGTTCACCCGGGGCAGTTGAACATGGACACTCTACTGAAGGATGGCTAGCCTGTGACAAAAAAACAAGACATAATAATATTACAGACACAGTTTTGATCAAAGGGGTACGGAAAACTTACTCACCCCAACAGAGTTTTGGCAGAGCACTCGGAACACGTACTTCTCTCCAGGTTGTAGCTGTGTGATGGTGTGACTGAGTGAGGGATGTGAGGGGGTGGAGGGGGTGGAGGGGTGATCACTGAAAGTTTGGGGATCGGCCACTGTAGCTACGGCACGCCAGATGTCATCAGGAGTAACATGTCTGCATTCAACACAGTAGGAGGTGATAGTTGCTCCACCATCACTCAGAGGATAGCCTGGGAGATAAAACAGTCAGAGTATAATATAATAATTATAGCACTTCATTAGCAATAAAGAGAC
>NC_087385.1:5929411-5951911 GCF_963675165.1 Halichondria panicea | reverse complement strand
ACGATTCATTGTATTCTATCACCTCTCCGATGACACCTTCACAGTGTTTGAACCTCCTCAGAGAAACTCCGGTGAGACAACCTTACGTAATAATTATATAGCTTGAGACCATGTGCACTGTAGGCATTATTGGTGGCAAGTTTCTCGAACGAGGTCCCATAGCCAAGCCCAAGAGGTCGGAGTCAGACCCCACCAGTCACTACCAGGCAGAGGACCTGTACATTGGCAGCAGGGTCGAGTTCAACAAACACAAATTTGTGTTCATCGATGCTGATGAGTATGCACTGAGGTACATGGAGAAACACAGCGATCAGGTGGGCACAAACTCCTACAGTAAATATAGAACATTGGCTTCATACTGCAACTATTACTCTGCAGTTCCCTCATGCGAATATCTCCCTGATCCTATCCAAACTGAGGGGTCCAGCAGCCTCATACATTCAACATGTGGAGGACGCTTTCGCTGGTGCTGATATTGACAACAAAAAACAGCTACCATTCGACAAATTTAGGTTAATATTAAAACTTCCCCTATTATAATTATACCGTAGGCCTGATGTGCTCTAACTATTTGGTTTGTTATCTCTGTACTCTCCCTACAGAGTTGTGGCGCTGAGTTTGGCTCAAGGGATGCTCAACGACCACGAGCTGATGACACTGGCACGACACTACGGAGACAAGGTCTACCCTCTCCTCTCTTCACTCATACGTATTATACAGAAGGACCTCAAACTGCGTAACTTCACTGGATTCTCACAACTGCTCGCAGCCCTCAAGTCATGTGATAAGTATGACGAGGGGTTTGTCAGCAAAGAGAAGCTGAGACATGTGTGCCATACCATAGGGTTACCACTGTCTGATCAGCTTGTTGATGGAGCTGTCATGAAGTGAGTGATATAATAATCATACCACCTGCAGGCTTTCATTTGATTCATTTGCAGTTGTGGAAGCAAGTTTGGGGGGCCTATTGACTACAACCAGTTTGTGCAACTCCTCAACTGGAAGGACCACCCTCTCCCAGTCGAAACTGGAACCAAAGTAAGCAGTTACACACCAGCCTTATGTAATTATGATAAGTCTGTGTGTGTGCTGTATTAACATTGACTGTGTTGTTGCAGGTTGCTGCTGGCACGTCTGGTTCATGGAGCGCCAGTGTAGAGGGATGGACAAGCACACTTGGACCCATTCATTACAATGCTCTCATCGAGGACCTTAAGACACACTGACACTGACTCATAATTATTAGCAATAGTTACATAGGACAAGTTTTTATGCTCTTTTCATGCAGTGTAATTGTTTACAATCATGATTGTGTGTGCAAAAACAAGTGTTTGCGTGGGTGTTGTAACCACTAGCTTGGTACAGGAAGTGATGGAATAAAACTTACCACACGTGTGTTGGTGATTTTCATAGCTTGCTGAAGTTATATGTTACTATACTAGTGCTGAAGTTTAGTTGAGTAGTGAGTACTCTTCATAAGGATTTGGCCTGATCATGAGTACTAAGTGGACAGTGGTGGCTGGGACTGGAGGGAAGAGGGCCCCAACAGCTGCTGTAAAGGAGGCAAACTCAAAGAAAATAGGTAGCTACACGACCTGTATAAAATATTTACTAGCTACTTGCTACCTTGTCATTACATGTTGTATGAACACTGCAGAGCTAACCTAACTATCGTTTGTACAGGTGGTCTACAGGAGTCTACCGGAACCTTTGCCCAGTTCTCCCGTCAGGTTGAGGAAGAAGATGAGAGTAAGCCACCGCCACCTAAGGATGCCTCCTCCTCTACCAAGACCAGACAGAAAGTGAGCCCTACCAACAACACTGAGGCCCCTGTCAAGAAGAGAACTATCACCAAGAAACCAAAGATTCAGCAGAAATATGACTATGACGAGTTTGTTAGAGAGGTGGGTGGTCATTTAAATTAATGTATGCGATAATAATTATTAATTGTAATTGTTAACTAGAGCGTTGAAGATGAATTATGATGTAAAGTTTTTGTTCTGTTGTTTCCATACACAAAGGGAATTGCACGCTCACCAAAAGTGATGTAATGTAATATGTGTGCTAAAAAAAGCAGTGGTAGATAAGAAATTTTAATCGTATGAATTGTGGGGAAAAAATTGCTGTGTTTGCCAGTTGTGTGGTTGATGTTACACTAGGAACGGTGATGAATTAACAGATATTATACCACCACAGCTGGACCCCAAAACTCTCCAAAACCTCACCAAAGAGGCTCGTCAGAAGTACCCAAACCATTCACAGGTGAGAAAGCATACAACTGTTAGTGTTTCTTATCTCTTAGTTCAGTTCCTGATTCACTGTTGTTGTATTGTGGTCTAGAATCTGCTCAAGGAGGTGACACAACAGCTGCAGCAGCTGTTTGGAGATGTGGAGGTGGAGAGAGAGTTTGCCTTCACCAACAGAACACCAGGTGAACACAAGTGTGCTTTCAAAGATCCATCCTCTTTACATAGTGTTGTGTGTGATTCCCTGCACATGTTTCCACAACCATTCATGTGACTATGTACCCCCCCAACACAGGCTACCCTCTCAACGCTCTATCTGACCCGTGTAAGAAGCCACTCATCTCACTGACCCGCTCCTGTCCACCACTGGTACAAGAGAGCATCTTCAGGTACTGCTTGGACACGCTCCTGACTGAGGTGAGAACCGGGCTACCCACCTATGGCTCTAGGATCATCCTACAACTTCTCATTAACTGCAAACCAAGCACATGTACTGAGTGTACTCAGAAGGTGTGTAAAGTTCGTTGGATTTTAGAGCACTTTATCAGTTTTCTCTTAACCACAGATCAAGCTACTTTTGCAATCCAGCCTGAGCAAAGTTCCGGAAGCTCTCTCTCTGTTGTGGGCAGGGTTACCACACCCCCAGCTATACCTTGTGTCTGCTTTGGATGCATGGCCAGAGCTGTGCCTCCCCCTCCTGTACTCTACCCCTAACGTCCCTCGGCAAGTACTCAACTATGCTGTCGACTACACCTGTGTTCTACTAAGGTAACAAACTAGTTGAGTATGTAACTTTCAAAAAAGTTCCTCCATTCTATCATACCGCCGTTTTCTTCTAAATTGCCTTTATACTGCCTTTACAGGGTGCTTGATGAGAGAGGTGGTACTGACCTGGCCTTCAAGCTACCTCCTACCACTTTGTGTGCTCTACTGGCATCCCCACTGCTCAGTACCAGGAAGTGAGCTTATAAGCACTCTTAGACTAGTGCAGTGTGTTTCACTCTGTTGTTTTTAATTTGACTCAGAATGCAGACAAATGTGCAAGAGATGCTTCATCAGCTAGAGGTATATTAACATGTCGTGTTGTTCTGTCCTCACTCACTCTTCCCCCAGACAACTCTGATTGGCTCATCCTCTGACAGAGAAGTCAATAGATACTTCACAGCCGTCTTTAAGAGACTGTCTGAAGACAAGCAATCAGAGGTATGTGCCTTCTTTGCTTAACACGTGTTCCTTGTGAACAAGGCAATGTCTCTATTCTCTTAGGTGGCTATTTCCTTTGCGATGTGTTGTCTCTCCCACTCTGTATTCAGTGTCCGTAGCTGGTGTACACTGTTCCCCTCTCTCCCCTTTTCCTCTCAAGTCCTCCTCAAGGAACTGGCCGGACAAGAGCAGCTCTCCACTGACCTCCCCCTCCACGAGATCTCCCTCACACTCTATCAGATAGTGGCCAGGGGAAGCCCAGAGGAGAAGACCCTAGCACAGGTGAGGCCCGGCAGCGTTGTATGCATGTGTGTGGTTTGTGGTTACCTGTGTACATGTACTACATTGTCTGATATTAATTTTCATTACCACTGTCTACACTAGGGTCTTCTCACTCGCCACAACGCTTTGTTTCGTACCAGTCAGAAAAAACAACGTGAGATTGGTGAATTGAAGACGCTGGACACAGCAGGAGGGTGGTGTAGTGGGTGTGGCTTCCTCATCGTACTGCTCAGTATTGTCTATCTCGTTCTACTCTCTCTACTACTTCTCCAGCTAGCCAGAACCGGTAAATGCTTACAGCTACGTTTACAAGTTGGGTATGTATGTATAGCTCGTTCTCTTTGTTCTAGCTATGAGCAACTGTAACTCTTTGTCTCCCAACTTTTTGTGTTACTACCTATTTTGACATCACGTTTCATTTTTTCTCCCATGTCCATGCCCAGGGCCTGGTAAGATGGTGGAGGTGATGCAACAGTACGTTCCTGTGAGGGGGGAGTGGTTGAACCAGTGCACTGATGTCATGTGGAGGGCCCTGTCCCTGTGTGTACAGCTCTGGGACAACATGACTAACAAACTACTTGAACTGTTCTAGCTCTAAGAATAGCGTCTGCAACAACAAATTTACTCTTATGTTATTTGAATCAGAATAATTTATTTACAATAATTATGTATACACATGTGAAACTTAAAAAAAAAGAATTTGCACAACAAAATTATTATCGTAATTATAAAAAGATATAATTATTGAGCCAAACAAACGGATAATTTTGTACATAGAAAAAGTTTTTCTCAGATTGGAGGGTTCATGCATTAGTCAAGTCCAGTCCCAAAGTATCTGTCGCCATAATTACCAACACCAGGTAGAATGTAAAAGTTTTCGTTGACCTGTTCGTCTATAGCAGAGGTGACGATGTTGACTCTAGGGAAGGCATAGGCCACAGAGTGTGCACCCAGGCGAGAGGCCAGTATAGACACAAACATTATATTCTCCTCCTTCACATCGTGGTCCTGTACACAGGGAGAACAGCATATGAGCAATGCATTCCCTACAGTGACTATCCCTACAGTGACTACCGTATAGCGGGTAATTTTCGTGGAGTAAAAAATATTCGTTCAACTCGATACTGTAAGCTCTTGACTACGTACAGTATCAGACACATAGGCCTCACCAGTAGGATGCGTATGGCCATGATGGCAGCTGCTCCAGTAGCTATAGTAGCATCCATTAAGACAACATGGAATTCAGCAATGTTCGAGGGAAGACGAAGAAAGTGCAGCTGCAGTAAATACACACACACACATACCATTTCTCAACCAGTATTGGCACATTGTAGTAGTAACATGTATAACAGCAGTTCAATGCACTAATTAGATACACTTAACACTTCTCTCATCAAAGTGCTATCATAATGCTGGTTCTCTAGTTCAGCAGTTTGCTGGATCACCAGGTTTACCATGCACATAAATCATAGTGTCTGGTTCAAAATTCCTAACTCCCAAGTAGAATAATAGATTGTTTGTATGTGTGCCGTACCTCTGGTTCTCCGGTATTGGGGTTGGTCTGGATAAGTATCTTGCCGAGAGTGGCGTCCTTGCAGACTGAGAGGAGAGCTGGCTCCAGCACTTCCCCTGCCCTCAGGATGGACACTCCACACACCTTAGAGAGAGAGAGAGAGAGGATGCCGATTCAATTTATACATAAACTTGTGAACTTTGTGAATTGCCATACAATTACTGTAACATGTCTCCAACAGCAGTTCACGCTAATTAGATACACTTAGCACTTAATTGACACTTCTCAACAAAGAACACCTTACTTTCCCACGGAATGTCTTTCCCATGTACTGACTTCCCTGAGGTGATTCCACCATACAATCCTACAAGGACAGGTGTGCTAGTAACACACACTGAGAAATGGGAACGTTATAATAGGCAATTGAACAAATTTTGACTATAGATATTAAAAATGTTGAATTACTTGATCACCTCAAACGGTAGGAGGGAAAGTGCGTGCTCTATCAAGAGACACGCCAGTCGGTTGGTGTAGAACACAAAATCGTCTCTCTTAGTGTCTCTATTCCTGAACACAAAACATGAGCATTGCAATAAAATTAATTATATATCAAAAGCTGGCAATGCTCACCTTATCACTGTGTGCATTCCCTTGACTTGTGGCTTGCCAGGCAGAATGAGAACGGACTCTGGTAACTTGTTTCCATTCGGCTGCCCATTTAGGAGCTTGGAACGGGACTTGAATCCACGCTACACACCATTAAAGAGTGTCAATCCTTATCTAGGTACTAGTACACTAACCTTTTTCAGCTGGTTTTTAATATGTTGAACAATCAGTCTCATAGCAACCTCATTCTCAGCTCCCTGAGGTACCACAATGTCAGCATGCTGCATGGTGGGCTCTATGTACTGTTGGAAAGCCTGCAGGGAGAAGAAACGAGTTCACATCATGTCATACATAAGCAGCTGTAACCGTGCATGCATAGACACACACGCATACACAATGACATTCAGAGAGGAATAACGGACAGACGTTGGCTCACAGGTTTGACAAATTTGTTGTATAGTTTGAGAACACCCTCCAACTCTCTACCCCTTTCAGTGATGTCTCTCCTCAATCTGTCAAAGCCACCATACATACATACTCAACCTTCACATGCTCTCAAGCTCAATGCATATACTAACCTTCTAACTAGTCTGACGTCAGAGTCAGTATCCACAAACACTTTCAAGTCCATCAGATTGAGCAGCTCCTTGTTAGCAAACGCTAAAATACCCTCAAAGATGATGACGTTTGCCCCATACATTGTTTTCTGTGAGAAACAAGCATGTTGGATCGTAGTAGCACCAAAACAAGTAGCTATCGTACAGTGTATTTAGCCCTGCGATGGGTTGAAAAATCATAGAAAGGAACTTCAACATGTTTTCCTTCTTTCAACTTGGCCAGGGTCTCAATGAGCAGCTCGAAATCAATGGAATCTGCACAATGCCAAATTGACATCGATAGTTATCACATTAAGTAATGAGACACACCTGGATGATCAAAGTTGTATTCGTTCTTGGCAGCTGCCTCGTGTTGGGAGGGTGTGAGCACCTTGTAGAATGAGTCCATGGAGAGCAGGCTCACCCAGGGCACCTTAAGACTCTCTATCACACGGCAGGCCACCGTCGTCTTCCCACTAGCACTGCCCCCGGCGAGACCAATCACAAACGTCCCCATGATCTCACCCTGAGAGTTGTACCACGGGGGACGACCTGCGTGAGTGTACACAATGTGTGCATGATGATCAACACGTTCCTAGCAAGTCAAGTGAACTACCTAAACAAACACTAATTCTTGCTATACATACGTACCTGCTGTGTAAATGGTTCGTCTTTTCTTCATTTTTTCCGACGGTATCCTCTCTCGCTCAACTGGTTTGGATTTGACGGGTGAGGGCGGAGGACTAAAGGTGTCTTGCTCCTCCAGCTCCCCCACATTCTCATCACTACATGCAGCAGGGATAGTTTATAGAAACACAATGACTTAGAGGAATCCTTGACTTACTCTCCAGACTCGCTCCCAGAGGTTGACACTGACAGCACATTAGGCATCTGGCTCATCTTGAACGGTGAACGGGTGCGTAGCTTGAGCTAGCTAGCGGTAAGAACTGAACAAGAGAGCGATTCTCTGCAATGTACATGTAGCTACACCATGACCATGTGGGTATTCAGCCACGCCCACTCCAATGCCACACCCTTTGCTTGACACCATAATTATATGAAAAATTTAATAGACACACACTCAAACACAATGTCATAATGATTCTAAAATCTAGACAGATCAAACAATACTTCAGTAATTTCTGGTCTTTTGTCCTTGTTATGAATTATGCATTTTCGGAGAAGTTTTACAAACGAACGATCCTTTATCTGACTGATAAGTCGGTTGCGAGCATCGACCTCAGGGAACTTTCCAGTACACATCTCAATCAGGAGAATTCCAAAACTGAACACGTCCATTTTAGGTGATTGCTGGGAAGGGGAGACAGCTTCGGGTGCTGCATACGTTATGTTTCCAGGTACCTCTGTTTCAAGTCGACACAAGTAATTAACAGTTCCATAATCAGCTAGCTTGGCTTTCCACAGATTTTCTGAGAGCTTTTCCAAGAGGACGTTTGCACTGCTCACATCTCGATGCACGAAAGGTTCAGGTCGCATTAGATGTAGATAGTTCAATGCTTTGCAAACATCCAAACTGACTCCAATGATCTGTTCTCGAGAGATGGATCCACTTTGCTCAAGACTTTTTCTAAGACTTGTGTGGAGAAGCTCTGTTAGAATTATCATGTCACCTTCAATGGTTGCACCAATAAATTGTGTGAGGTTTGGATGTCGAAGTCGAGCTGCATTGTTTATTTCACGAACGAATAGATCGCGATAGTAATCGGATTGGATTTGCTGGTGCATCATTTTGGCAGCTACTTCAGTTCCTCGAAACATGGCGACCTTCACGACTCCCCAAGCGCCCACACCAAGCTCTTGGTCTGTCATATCGATCTCCTCTCTATTGACAACCCACTGTGTCTCCAGCTCTGTCACTCTTTGCTCAGCAATCTCAACTCTTCGTTCCAATTCTACGTTTGTCTGCTGTGAGTCCTCTTGTAGATGCTCAGCAGCCTCAACTCTTCGTTCCAAGTCCATGTTTGTCTGCTGTGAGTCCTCTTTTAGTTGCTCAGCAGCCTCAACTCTTCGTTCCAATTCCATATTTGTCTGCTGTGATTCCTCTTGTAGTTGTTCCTGTTCCTTGCATTGTTGTTTTAACTGCTTCACTCGAACAAACTGATTCCAGATGCATATATCTTGCTTGTCAAGCAATTGTTTCATGAATTGGATCTTTTCTTCTTCATTCGACTTTGAACCAGCATCATGTTGTTTTTCCATTTGTTGCTGAGCGGTCACCTCCTCCAAAAGTTTCTTAGCTTCTTTGATTCGTGATTCTGCTTCTTCAATCTCTTTAGCCACTGCACTCAATGGACTGTCCACGTTGGCTTGACACGATTGCTCGTGATCAGAAGGTTGGTCAACAGCTTGTCTAACATCTGACTTTTCTCTAGCACTTTGTTCCACTGTGAATGTGTGTGTGGTTACTATAAGTATAAATAAAAAAGTTGATAGACCTACCATCCAATTCAGGTATCACAGTGGCTGGTGGCACTACCATATCCAAATTCCCCTGAAGAACTCTTTTTACAGTGAAAAGTTCTGCATAATATAACTTATGACAGAAGAAAAATAGACTTTGACAATAAGACACTCACGTAGCTTTGGATTGGCTGAAACAATCATTACGATAAGGTCTGCCGTGAAACTGCATATGAAAGCAGCAAAACACGAGTTCCGCACCTCCATATCTTGAACAGCACAGAGCCTCCTGCGACAGTAATTAACAAATTGACAAAATGATGCAAAATTGGTTGTTTTATAAGCCACTTACATGGCACAGCTGAGTTTAAACTGCTTCATAATGTTGCTGATCTTTTCAAATCGGAGGTTATCAGAATGGGGTTTACGCACTACATGTGCTAGGGTCTGAAATCATATCACAATAATTTTGGGTTCAACACAAACGCATAATTAATTTTGATACCAGGTATGTGAGCTTGTGAAACAGTACAACTTCGTTGGCATCCAACAAGTCACTAAGGTGTTTTGCACAAGCATCCAGCTGGCTAAGATTAGGGACAATGGAGCGGACGATAGCAGACCATGCCTGCACAACAGCACACAAACTATTAGATGTAATCAGTGAACATGGTTACAGCATATATACCTTGTACAACGTCTCATCCCAAATTGAGGTGGCAAAACAAACACACTTGTACGGAAGCGAATTCTTCTCAATTTCGTCCTCTCTCTTTTTGAAGATCTAGTGGAAAAAGCACTTGATATAGTCTATTAATCACTAACATTTTTGTTTTTAATAACCATTTTTCTTTGGTTCTTAGGAACAAGGTCCATTTGGTGAACAAGACAGAACACTTTAGCAGTAGGAGAATACTTAATAATCTGTTCAAACAGACATGTCTTGTAATCGTCCATATCTTTCTCACATTCCTTGCTTTTCACATCCATAACATAAATGACTGCTTCAACATCAGTAAAGAGCTGGCTGCCATCCTCCCCACTGTAGACACAAAAAAAGACATATGCATCGATCAGGCATTGGAAATTGCTTGGAGTTTAGACTCTACCTGTATCTTTTAGCCCTGACTGTAACAATCTCAAATTTGTCAAAGAGTACGTTTACCAAGGGAGAAACTGGCGGCTTTGTCTCTGAAATATTTATAATGCTGATACATGTGTTTACAAGCATAACACCACACGCAGTCGTCTAGCTATTATGGCACACGTACTGGCTTCCCATGGTAAAAAGGTTGAGAACACGATTCTCCTCATGCTCCCGACACCAGTGCTTTCACCCATCAAGATGACCTGCAGAGAAGCAGTTTATTAGAGTAATTACTGTAAACATACAGCTAGCTTACCTTCCTCATTTTTACAACTTTTTGCTGAAGCTTACATGCTTAGATCTTGAGATGATTAAAAGAGTATCACCAGATCAGAGTGAGGTTCACGAATTTATTATACATGATATTCATAACTTTGTACAATAATTATTATGTGCCAACGATTTAAAAGATATACAATACACATTTAATACTGAACAAACAAAAAAAGCATCACACTGATAGGTCCATTAATATTGCTTATTGGAACTTTGGCGGTACTGCAGTGGCCGGTAGAGTGCCTTCTAACCGCTCAATCTTCTCAAAGTATTTCCTAGCATTTCTGATGTTCACCAGAGTTGCGGCTGATGCTGTGAGGAGCAAGCAATGTGGTAAACTTCTATATACATTAGTCTGGGGGGCCAGACCTATTCTCGGGGGCAAAATCAAGGAGAGCAGCTCTCCAAAGAAAGGTCTGGCTCCCAGACTACTATATACATATAATTATACTGACAATTCTGATATCTATGTTCTCTTTTTAATTGACTCACGTATGTCAGGGTCGGACATGATGACCATCACGTATGTGTTTGGAGTAAAGATGTCGATGAAAGAAGCAAAACATGAATTTCTGACTTCCATACTCTGGAACTGGGCTTGGAGTTTACTGGAATGGAGACAGGTACAATACAAACCTCTTCAGAGCAAAGTGTGATCAGATACTCACCTACAACTGAGCTTGAATTGCTTGACAATGTTACTAATCTTCTCAAAGCGATGGACATCCGCGTGAGGCCGCCGCACAGAGTGGGCTATCACCTGTGCAGGAGAACCGTCCTCACAATACCGTCTCGAACACACACACATAATAACTACGTAAGCGGAGCTACACACAAGCAACTTGTCTATTATGAATGGACAAATGAGATACTCATTAAGAACTGACTCAACACCAAGAACACAAAGCATATATTCCTCCACACACAACAATCTCTTGGCCCAGGTATGGGTTGCTACTATGACTCACCAGAAAGGTGGCTCTCTCAAAGAGAAGCACTTCGTCAGCATCCAAGATAGTGGCAAAGTTGCTTAGACTGGACTCCAGGTAGTGGACATTGGGGATGAGTAAATGCACTATGTTTGACCAGGCCTGGGAGAAACATACAATACATACTTGTAAATATACTTATTGCATCACTACATTTGTTTACCTTGTAGAGGGTTTCGTCCCAAATGGAGGTTTTGAAGCAAGTACAATCCAATGGGAGAGATCTCTTCTTTAACTCAGACTCTCTTTTGTCGTAGATCTGAGGGAATCACAATGAACAGTGAAGCTTAAGTAAATACAACAGATTTTGGCACAGAATTTAAGATAGCTAGGCGACCCTACAATCTACATGTATTTTAAAAACCAAGACCTGAAAAATTGCAGGCACTACACATTGTACAGTCTGTACGTCACACACTCACCACACTTCTTTGGTCTTCTGGGATGAGATCCATCTTGTGGATGAGACAGAAGACCTTGGCTTCAGGTGAGTTCTGCAAGATGGCCTCCAGACAGGACTGATAATAGTGCATGTCTCGCTCCACCTCCCTGCTCTCAACATCAAACACATAGATCAGCACCTCCACATTGCGAAACACATTATCTCTCTGACTCGTGAAATAGTTCTCCATAAACGCTTCTTGTCTGTGTGTGGGTGTGTGTGGATAGTGATTAGCCAATTGGGTATAAGTGGCTATATATGATTGTACTGTATACGTACCCGCCACAGTCCCACAGGTTCAAGACCAGGTTGCCAAGGAATCGAACATGTGAGTGCTCCACATCAACTATAGAACAGAACACGTGTTTTAATGGGGTACTATAGTAAACAATGAATCCTTACTTGTTGCTCCTAGTCGTCTTGTGTCCCTCGCAATATAGTTTGCAAAGATGATTGATCTCATACTAGTCTTTCCTGACCCACTCTTCCCCATTAACAGCACCTGCAGTACACACACAAGGGGTGATGAAATCATGGGATGGGTTGGCTCACCAATTTACACAGTCACTAGCTAGCTGGCCTTAATACAGACTCAAGATGAGACAACAACTCACCTTCTTCTTCATGATTGGGTCCTTTAGTCTGGGCTGCAGAGTACCAGTAGTAGGAGAGAGGACAGAGATAGAGCAGTTAGCTGAGAGCTTGTGGTTATGGTAAAATCATGTGACAAACTTTCTAAATGGAGAACATGGTGTTAGCTCCAGTAGCCTTGAATATAGGCCGCCTTATAATTGAGGTACTCCACAATTGTAATTATGCCGCCCTCTTATTAGTGGCCATTAATTTTTGAGTAATCGCCGCCCTTATATAGCAGTTCATGTGTATGACAAAACGTAAAACAGGATGATGACTATGATTTCGAGGGAGGTCTAGATGTTTGTACAACAGAACGAGGCAATGCTGCCATGCTAATCGTTTCTCTTTCCTTCTCGTCCCTGAGAACACTTGGTACTAGCTCAGTCTCCATGCCATCGTCTGGAGTGACCACGAATATACTGGGGGTGGAGGGCGACCCTTCATGCACTTCATGACAGTCACCTGTGAGAAAAATAATACATTGGGAATAATGCACAAAAATGTCACATTATACTCATTGTCATTACGTAGGTCTATCATAAGCTTACACTATTCCACATTTTTATGAATCCTAGTGAACATTATGGATCTTTGTGTACACAGTACACTTCCTTGTACACACCTTGTACCCTAACCAATGCTCAGAGGGAGAGTACCTGGTAGCTGGAGGCTGGCTAGGGCAGTGACAAGGGTGAAATCCACACAAGGCTGGGCCTCGGCTGACTGTTCCCAGCCGACTGGAGGGGAGGCAGGAGGAGAAATGAGGAACTGCTTGGTCTTCTCTGGTACCCCCAGTGTGGCAGCACCAATCTTGATAGGCTGGACAGGGAGGATATTAGTGAATATACATAGGAGTAGCTAATGGTATGCATACCGTCTTCTACATCTAAGCCACAGGTCTTGCCTTGTCTTATAATTAATGTTTGGACTTACTTGTATAATAGCTAGAATTTACGGTACACATTGCTTGTTGTTGTCCTATTCAAATGAAAATGAATTTCTATCTATCTATCTTGTTGTACTGCATTATTAATGACTTACAACGACAGGTCGTACTTTGAGATCGGTCCCTTGAAATCTACAATTGTTGAGAGTGGCCCTAGCCTGCTCAGCCAGGGGTACAGAGGAGAATGTAACACGGACACGGTTGAAACTCCTCAAATAGTTGAACTGAACATTCTCATCATAGGCTCTGAAGATCACCTCAAACTCAGACTGTGCAAAGATGGTTTATATAAAACTTAATCCTTGAATTGAACTCACTCTGAGAGATATGACTGGGTCAGTGGAGTAGACACTCTCTGGCACTCTAGCCACCCAGAAACTGGCAGTAGATAAACTCTTCTCTACTTGAGACATCTATAGACCCTGTTTGCCAGTCCAGATAAAAGGTGTCAGTGGAGGATCGATCAGAGGACTTGACGATCAGTTTAATATCTGCTGAACTGGCAAACGGTGATGTCACATTACCCTGGAAACCATTACCCAAGCATCACCCTTTTAGTATCAAAAGCTACTTTCCTGCTACTGGGGGTAGATCTACTGCATCAGCATCATGGAGCAAACCCAAGGCCCTGTGCATTACCTGCCGTCTATTCATCATAAGAGTGTCTCAGGAAGATCCCCCAGAGAGCCAGCCCCTCCCCCCTTTGGTCTACCTCATCTCACATCTAGATCTGCAGCCACAAAGGCTGAGAGATACAGCAGCTTGAGGGAGTTTGACAGAAATGGCTTGCAGAGATCCAAAGCTCATGTTAGAAATGCGCTTAAAACCACCAATGACTTGGACAGAATATCAAGGCAGTTGAATGAGGTAAATATTAGCTATAACGAAGTGATTTGAACTATAGCTATATGTACTGTATTCGTATCTACAGCGTCTCAAGAGTTTAAAGGGAGACCAAAAAAAGACGGTGTCATTTGATCGTCTATCAGAATACCGTGATGCTTTCGAGGAGATAGTGAAGACAAGTGGAGCATTCTCACCACTATTGAACGAGATACAAGTAAGCTGTGGTACCCATCTTAGAGCCTATTTTGTTGACTATTGATTTCTCAGAACATATACAATCAGTACCTTATGACAGCTGTAAGCCAGCAACAAGAATACGAACCAACCAGGAGTATCACTCAAGATCTCTCACTAAGCACTCCTGACGAGAAGGGAACCTCTAAAGATCTACTTCAGCTAAAAAAGCAACTTCATCACCTAGAGGTGGAATCAAGAGTCCTCCTACAGGACAACAATAGGTACAATAACTTTAACAATCATGATCACATGCACAGCAACTGTACGGCTTTCTTCTGTTCAGGTTGAGAGAAGAGCTAAGCAAAGAAAAAGAACATCATACGCATCGCAAGCATCAAGAAATGGCAAGGATAGGTGAGTATCAAAATAATTATAATATTATGTGATTTACTGTACCCAACAGACTCCCTGAAGAACCACCCAGTCTCCCCTTACACCTCTTCCACACATGTACAAGACTATGCAACTCAAGTAGAAAGCCTCCAATTAAAAGTAGGTCTCTGCAAACATTTCAAAGGAGCCTACAAATGTACCACCACTTACATTCAGATAGCTGAGGAGAGGCAAGCCATAGCCACCACCATCTACCATAGGAAGGGGAAGATCCCATTATCAGTGTGTCACAACCTGGAGCAGTGCCTGAGAGAGGCCGAGGTAGCGCTGTAATTACAGTGGAGTGTAACGCAATCATTATGACATGACTATCGTCTCTACAGATTGAAACTCAGAAGTACCAGAGACATAGTGAGCATCTACTACAAGAAATTGAGGTACAGCATAATCATGACTACTCTCCCAATGCCCTAATAATAATTATACTTTTAGAAGTGGAAAGGGGCGTTATGGGAACAGCTCCAGATACAAGGCTTTGCAGAGAACTTCCGGTAAGTACACACGAGGAATCGGGTATGTACACTATTTTATTGTTCCCAATTTGCAGGGGTATTTGGGACAAAATCATCACAAAGTGAACAATACTTCATTCAAGGCACTCGGAACAATAATAATTATAATAATTACAACAAATAACATAAATCAGTGACATGAACCATTGTCATTAATTAGTCATTGTTTTAACAATCAGTTTATCTTGGCTTTGGAGAAATCCATTTCTGGGTGTTGTTCCATGAACCTGTATTAGAATAAATAATAAAATTAACCAGCCAATAATGTCGATGCTGACATAGCTTACTTTTTTAGTACATCTTCTTTCTTCTGCTCATCTGATGTAGGCAAACCCATCTGAAAAATGTGTGCACATGCAGTACATTGCACAACAAGCTTAGAGAAGTATTGAGTTTACCCACCTCCTTTTGTCTCTGATCGTACATCATCTTCTCCACCATTCCCCTCGTCTCACCATCCAAATCTGATAGCTGCAGAGAATATCCATTTACACTTAGACATTCCAAACAGGTGTTTTGCTACAGTCTGTACCTTTGAGTTCTCTGGCTGTACTTTCTTAGTGTTGACTTCTGGGTCAGTTGTGACAATCCTACTCCACCATTCCATGTTGTTTTGCTGTAATACAACGAAAGCCTGACTATAATTACACGTAGTAGCTAGTTCAAACCTTTTCTAGGTGGATAATGACCACTTCACGATCTTCGAGAGTCCAAAAACAATCTTCAACTTTAACCTATATAATTATTTAAATAGGTAGATTATAACATACGACAAACTCACTTTGTTATACAACTCTCCATCAATGATGGCCTCTTGACCTTTGACTTGAACCTTTATTTTCTGCAAAGAAAAATGGAGTGATGGGTAAACGGAAGGTTTGACTAGGAATCGCGACTTGCCTTGGGTTGAATGTCCACTGTCAAGTCCCTACTCCTGATTGGCACAGAGAGGCCAGATGGAACACGAATCTGTTGGTACAATGAGCTCAGTTCATTACAGAGATAACAGCCACTCAACTAACCTCCACTTCAGTCAGCGTCTGATAAGGGTAAGCATAATTATAGGGGAGAAAATTATATTTTAAAACATTCTCAAGTTCAGCATAATTATACATCGTACCTGAGTCCACTTGTAATTTGGCAGATCCCCTCCATTGCCACTGTTAGGTTTCATCTTTCCTTTAGCATCCTCATCTTCCTCCTCACTGTCGCTCTGTGGGAGTGCAACACCAGTACGATAGAAATCTTATCCATATCATAGAGTAGTGCAATATGATGGCCATTCCACGGCTACTAGATTAGAAGGTAATTTACATCACCTTTTCAGCATTTTCAGTTTTAGGAGGTACTGTACTGTCTTGAGTGCTCTTTTCCTTTCTCTTTTTTTCCTCCTCTTCAATCTGCTTGGCTTCCTCGTCCGTTATCTGGGGAAAGCAGTGTAGATTCAGATAAGTATTTTGTCTGGTAGGGAACATTTTCCACAGTCTACAAATCAGTTGCTAACCTCTGCGATCTCTGGTTCTTTCTCCACAGACGTTGGAGAGAGAGGCTGCTTAACCTTCTTAGCAGCCTCGACTTTCTTAGCTGGCTTTGCCTTTTTTGGCTTTGGCTTCTCCTACCACACACAACAATAAACTAAACGAATGCTACATGTACACACCTCCTCCTCTTCAGCCAGTTTCTGTTGCTTTCTAAGCACTTCCAATGTTACCTATCAATATTGTACGATGATCGAGGAGCTATCCACATCCATCAGCTCTCACCTTCTCTGCTTGAGTTTTGCCAGCACCAGTGAAGAAATCTGTCTTTCTCCTCAAAAAGCTGAAGAACGTGCCCAGAAGCTGCATGCATGTGTACAATACGAGTGAGGATTGACAAATGTTTGATCAAGCTTGCATTCTCCATCAGGGTCTTACATCGGTGATTCCTCCAGAATGCTGCTGGGCCATACTCAGAAGTAGACCGTCAAACTTCCCCTCATCTTGATCATCAGCCATGCTTCTGCTTCCAGGACTGGAGAGCTTTGCACTAGATATAGCATGCAGGAGCAGAACAACTCTAAAACTCTCAGAATTGCCACGTGGGTAGCTGTCTTTTGCATGAGTCGGCAGAAAATAAAGTGGGTGTGGTGGCCTACACAGTATTGATCAAGGCAGTGATAAAGCATCTTCTAGTTAGCTAGCTAGCTGTTTTTCTAACCATGGCAAGTGGGATCCAGAACATAGTGAACAAAGTCAAGAGTCATGCTAGAGAGTTCAGAGACTCCATTACTCCTATTCTGCAGGTGGATATATCCAAGTATTAAATGCATACCATGTATACACACATTGTATGTACCTCTGCACGGACAGAAAACTGAGTTCAAGGAGAGTGGGAAGATCACTCCAGATGAGTTCATGTTAGCCGGTGACTTCCTCGTTCACCACTGCCCCACCTGGAGCTGGTGAGGAACTGTAGACTAGAAATATTTGCTTATAGTTTATATGCATCGCAGGGCTTCTGGAGAAGCTTCCAAGCAAAAGTCCTATCTTAACCCAGACAAGCAGTTCCTGGTCACCAAGAATGGTGAGTGAATAGTGTGTCTTTTTGATTACGTATACATATAGCACACTGTTATCTTCTTCTCACTCTAATATGTTCTAATTGACAAATAACACTTTGATGATTTGTGTTGGATATATTATAATAAGCATACTTCACCATCCTCCACACACACACACACGCATGCACACACACACACACACACACACACACACACACACACACACACACACACACACACCACAGTGCCCTGTTACAGACGATGCAGTCAGATGAGAGTGATCCCTGAGAACGAGAAGTTGATTCAGTTGGAGGGGAATGATGATGAGGACGAGGGTTGGGTGGACACTCACCACGGAGTCAGTAAGTCAGTGTACACTATTGTGAGCACTCTATCTATACACATAGCCTATAGTATTGTTTACTGTGCGTGGTATTGTATAGCAATTATGCACACAAGTAGTTACCATTTTTACTTCCTCTGTAGCTCTCGATAAAAATGTGGAAAAGATGTCAGAGATGAAGATGGACGATGTCAAAGAGAAGACGGTGAAGGTTGATAAGCCAGACATGCCGTTGGTGGGAGGTATGGGAGCAGAGGATGATGACTCAGACACTGACTCGGGTCCGGCCCTGGATATAGATGACTATGATCTTGATGAAGGGGATGACCCTGTGCGTTAGTAGAAGTGCTATGTCTCATAGTTGTACTGTTTCAGTTTGTATTGCTATCATGAATGCTATTTTATTTCCCAAGTAGAATTCACTATTTGACTAGCTGATTTGCCCCCCCCCCCCCCCCCCTCCTCCACTTGTAGGCTGCTCTACCGGCCAATCCTGTTCCAGTCCCTAAATCAAAAGACAATGCAGATGAGATTGGAATACTCTCCACTCGTACTTATGACCTACAGATCACCTACGATAACTTGTACCGGACCCCTCGACTCTGGCTGTTTGGGTACAACGAGAACCAGAAGCCACTCAATGACGATGAGACGTATGAGGACGTCAGTCAGGTAACTGGAGCACAGTGCTTACTTATTTCAGCTCAAAATGCTGATTTAGTGACAGTGTTTGTTCTAGAAATTAACTGTTATTCTTTTTGCAGGATCATCTAAACAAGACGGTGACTCTGGAGACTCACCCACACCTGCCCCCTCCTCCCAGAATGTCAGTGCACCCCTGCAGGCATGCTGAGGTGATCCCCCCCCCCCCCACACACACACACTACCAATCGTGTAACAATCTCCACACAGTTGTAAGCAATGCCTAGACAATAAATGTTCTCATATCCCCATACACAGGAATTTTTTCACATAATTTTTTGCTACCCTCCAATTTAGTCCACTAATGTACCACCTATCCCAAACACACCACCAGGTAATGAAGAAAATAATGACGATGATGGAGGAGGACGGGCGGGAGCTGGAGGTCCACTCTTACCTGCTCGTCTTCCTCAAGTTCGTACAGGTTGTCATACCTACCATCGAGTACGACTTCACTCAACAGATTGCCATCACTTCTGCATAGCTAGTGTGTGTGTGTGTGGAACTTCTAGTGAAATGTGTGTGTGTGTTGTGTAGGGCTCTACGCTTAGCTGACTGTTTTTTTGCGTTGATGTTGTATGTTTGACGACCTTTACCATATTTATGTATAGGCTGATTAGTGTTTATTTGTTTGACCGTAATTACCAGGTTTATCATAATTATGCCCAATATTATTCACATCATGTATAAATACACTAAGGATGGTGTTTATATGTGCTCAGATAAAACATAACAGAAAAAAAAACAAGTACATTCATAATAACACTATACAAGTCTGACTACACAGTTACTAAAAAGTAACACGTACACAGAGGGTGCTGTGCTGTTTAGTATGGTTTGCTGACCATTCATTTAAAATTAATGCACATGCATAACAACTTAGGTTCTTGATAATTATTATAAGAATAATCTGGCAAATTAACGGCAAAGAAACAAGACATGTAGAACAGGACCATTAGACTAGTCTTCTGTTCAGGGCCATGAAGTACACTTGGCTGCTACTGGAGGAGCGGATACTGGCAAAGAAGACCTGTGTGTGTGTGTGTGTGTGTGTGGTATAATTATGTAAACATATGGAAGATTGTAACTACTCTTCTATTTGTATGCTCAATTAGCCTACAAACATGTAAATGGACTAAACTGTCACTATTAGGGTAACTACATGTAGTCATGAGAACTACACGTAGGAACAGTAGGAATGGGACATGGGAAGCTTTGGACACATGGCTATATACTGATCAGTGATGGGTTTTCACCTTATCGTTCCTCTCGCAGAGAAACCGAAGTTTTTGTATCCTCTTGTGCATAAACACTCCGTCCAGCTGTCCGTTCTCCACTGCTCTAATCTCGATGGCCTTGCTACCCCAACCCATGACGTGGGAGTCACCAATTAGAGCTGTATGAGGAGGAGGGGGGGGGTTCATTATACAGAAACATGTTGCAATAATCACATGAAGGTAGGTATGTACACACACAGTACACGTGGCTCACCTATGGAAGAAGGAACCTCTCCCCATTGCAACCTAGAGTCCTTTACCTGTCCTCCATTAGAGTTGACATAGACACCTTCATCTGGGTACACACAGAGAGAGAGAGAGAGGATGTTAGTAATACAAGACTAGTATTGAGAAGTAATGTGCATCATATGCTTAGTGAGTCACAATCATGTCAAAACTAGCTACAGAGTATAGATAGGTCAGGCTACTTGATCAGTGCATTGATGTAATTGCGGCCACGTGATATGTCCAGGCGAAATACACTAACACTTGTAGTGATTCGTGCACGCATGTCGGACCTCCTCTGACTTTGAGACAACACATGAAGGGGAGGGTTGGGTTACCCCTACCCACATACATACATAATAGCAGTTCCTCTTGGCTAATGGACACACTACACTCACTGTCAAAGCAGAGCAGTAGCTCCATCCCCTCAGAGCGAGGTAGGGTGATGATGGCGTGGGGTTTGATGATACCACGAGAGGGGTTCGGTAGGAACAAGTCTTGCACAGCACCCGTATCCAGATCAATGCCATGGAAACCTGGTGTACAATCATCACATCAATAGTCACATGACAATCATGAGTAGAGGTAAAGCACAATTAGCTGGGAGGACGCCAATTAAACCCATTCAACTCTAATCAAAGGATAATGGCTGACACTTTGGGC
The DNA here is from genome assembly GCF_963675165.1 of Halichondria panicea. NCBI lineage: Eukaryota > Metazoa > Porifera > Demospongiae > Suberitida > Halichondriidae > Halichondria > Halichondria panicea. The sequence continues at coordinate 5,930,868 of NC_087385.1, read as the reverse complement.
TTATTAAATTACCATTTTGGCTAGAGGCAGCTAGGACTCAATTAAGAGGTAAAACAATCTGATATGTAATTACAAACACAAATAGCGGGTGATTATGAGGTACACTAACCGACGCTGGATGCGTAGAGGACCTTGGTTCTGTTGTTGGTCTCACACACCATGTCTACCAGCACTGGCTTTTGGGGGAGGTCATGAAATGACTGCAGGGAGAATGATTTTTTTTACTACTGGAACTTTATACAAATTGTTTTTTCAGGCATATTCATAGACTAGCTGGAATGTGGCCACAGCTGCCATTCGTCGTGATCTCATAGCTACACATTGCCTGTGTGTGCAGACTCTTACCTTGAAGCCCATGAACTTTGAGTATGGTTTCTGGGCCCAAGCGTACACCTCCACTCCCGTTGTAGTGCCAATACACAGGAACTTCATTCTATCATGTTGAACTGTGGGGGGGGGGGCATGGTTAAGCAAACAGTACACACGCAATATCTGAAGAGCAGCAAATTTGGTGTCAGTAGTGTATGACTGGATACCCACTCACCAACGTTGTAGTGTATGCATTGCTCCAGGTCTCCTACAGACACATAGCCATTCCTCACCTTGTGCCCAGACTCAAACTGCATCACATACACAACAAGTACAGTCAATCCACATAACACATAGAAGTACATGTAGCATAGCCTAGGTAAACATTATACTAAGTTGAGAGACATTTTCTCCAAATAATCAGCCTTGTCTGAAATGGCCAAGTACATTAGACACACACACAAACATGAGGCATGAGGCTATACAGTAACTGCAATTGTTTCTTCCTCACATCATCTCCCTTGAGAATCTTGTTCCTGAGCCAGGAAAGGTAGTAGACACGTAGCTTGTTCTTACGGCCATTGATACACACCAGCACATTGAGCCCCTCCAGTACCTCAATCTGAGAGAACCTTCTCCGGTTGATCAGAGGAAACACTGACAAAGAAAGGATGGAGCAAATTAAAACATTATGCATTACAATATATATGATATCAGTATCAGTATATCGGGGAACTATATTTTACGCCGCTTTGCTCACCTTTTCCGTGTCCACTTCTGTCCAGTAACAAGAGTCCGTTGTCAGTACCGACCAGGAGGTTGACCCCCCACAGTGCTCCACACAAGATCTCACCACTGAACTTGCGCTTGTACTTGCGAATCTCAGGACTCTGTGAAACAGGTGGGTTATTGTAATGGGACCATCAAAAGAGACCAAAACTCTCATCATACGCTTGGGCTTAATTAGAGCTGATCAATATTTCAAACTCAAGTACGGTCCTACATAATTATACATGTACATTGTACACACACATACACATGAGATTTGGGAATAGACATTAGATCGATGCTTACTCGCAAAGGCACATGCAGTTAGCAGTTTACTGACAAAGTGCATTCAGTGAGCACCAACAGTTACATTGTGGACA
>NC_087385.1:5839411-5924411 GCF_963675165.1 Halichondria panicea | reverse complement strand
ACACCTGTGTTGCACAAAAGAAGAGAAGTTAACAAAAGGAGGCAGTATCTATGAATGATGAGGTATTGATGGTCGGCATTCAAGGTATTTAACTAGCATTAAACACTAGCCTAGTCACTGTCCCCTGAAGATTTCTTGTGCTTCTTTTTCTTCTTGCTTGGAGTAATTGTGTCATCCTGCACATACAAAAAACACACACTAACAACATATACATGAGATGACCCTGTACCAGACATTAAGACTTCATTTAGTCTCATATTACATCATTATAGGGATATCACCACATGAGTAGTCTGATGGTGGTGCATGAGGGTATAATCACTGACAAAAGAATAATATGTCATACGAAATAGTTCAATTTACTTACTTCTAATCCATTCTCTACTTGCTTTTTTTTCTTTTTCTTACTTGGAGTTTTTACTTCGTCCTACACATAAAAAAAAACACTTAACAATCTGTACACAAAATGACCCTGTACCAGACAAAGTAGGCCCATAATTAGTCTCATATTACATCATTATAGGGATATCACCACATGACAAGTCTGATGGTGGTGCATGAGGGTATAATCACTGACCGTGCCAAAGATTATTTTCTTATTCGATTTACTTACTTCCGATTCATTCTCTTCTTGCTTCTTTTTCTTTTTCTTGCTTGGAGTTTTTACTTCGTCCTGGACATAAAAAACACACTCAATAATTTGTATGCAAGATGACCCTATACCAGACAAAGTAGGCCCATAATTAGTCTCATATTACATCATTATCGGGATATCACCACATGACAAGTCTGATGGTGGTGCATGAGGGTATAATCACTGACCAAAGAAAAAAAATTAATGCAAAAAATAATTAATTACCTCTGATCCATTTTCCTCTTTTTTATGCTTCTTTTTCTTTTTCTTCTTCTCCTTTGTTGCCTCGTCTGACCCACCCTCGCTACTGCCACCAGACAACCGTCGCTGCACACATGCAAGGGGGGGGGAGGATCGAGGTCAACCTTGGGCATAACACTAAGAGAATGCAGAACGCTTACTTTTCTTGAGGTGACTTCAGTAATTTTCTCAGCGATATTTGTTGGAGGTGCAACCTTGGTTATACCACCACCACTAACAGGCCTGGATATTAGCAAATTCTTTAAATAGTGCAAAAAAGAGCAAAAAATACTCACAGTTCAAATTCCTTTCTGACTTCAGCCGGTGTACTCTCCAGAACTTTTCCGAATTTGCCCAGTTTGCCTTGAGCAACAAGTTGCTTCTTCTTGAGAGCCATTGGTCCAAGGCCCCACTTGCGAGGGTAGACATCTCTGCTCATAATCACTCTTTTGATCTTGGCACAGAAACCGTGGTCACAAGTGGCTATTTCAGCTGTCGACATGAGAGCAATACCTGGACAAATGAAACAATTAAAAGTATGACACAAGTATTTGAAGGTAGCCAGAGAATGTTCTAATTTAGAACCAAAACAGTTTTCGAATTGCATTGCCTAGAATTGATCAAAACTCCAAGTAGCAAAACACACCATACTTCAGGATAAGTTGTTTTCAAACAAGACACATGTCTACTCACCAAGAGCCACAGCCTCTCCCTTGGTGGTCATGATGACAATCTCCAGGTTTGGTTCAATGCCCTCCTCAAATCTGAGCACCCCAGGTAGAAGCACCTTAGCTCCATAGCACACTGCATTCACCTGAACAGAACAAACACTTTGTAAACGAGAATGCCAATACGATCACATGACTTACGGCACTGTCCTTGATCACGATCCTCTTGTGAGACACCAGGAGTGCCTCCAGTGGTTTGATAACCCTTCTCATGTAACTCTCTGCAGGGTGAAACGTTCACAGTCATGATACAGGATACTATCTCAGGATACTAACCATCTCGCTGGTTGTCCAATAGCCACTGAGCGTCCATGACGTCATGCATTGTCACTAGACCATCCTACAAGAGAGGAGAATAAGCAATTAATATATATAGCTGGAGCTTGCTCTTGAGCATTGATGTAGCCTTGGGAGTGACACACCACACTGTAACACTAGTGCGCTGTGTGTTGAACACAAGGCCAATAGTATAGCATGGAAATATTGCTGCCAACTACACACACACAGTAGGGGCAGAAGCAGTCCTTGCAGTCAGTAAAATTATTACATAGTAAAACACTTGGAACTCACATTTTCAGACTGTATTCCTGATCTCACTCTCCGCAGCTCCTGCATGTGACCTCCGACCCCTAGCAAGAGCCCCATGTGCACACACAGACTCCGAATGTACGTACCAGCCTCACAACTGACCCAAAACACAGCTGCAGCAAATGCAACAATCGGAAATAAGTTTCAAGATATCAATTTTTAGCTACCTAATTCAAGTACCTAGATTTCTTTCTTTGTCAAATTCAAGAAGTTTGCTCTGGTATATGGTTCTCACTCGCAGCTGTCTCTTGACTGCTGAGATTAGGGGTGGTCTCTGGAATAGTGCTCCAATCATTTGGTCCATCACCTGCATTTCAACAACCACATCTCTACTGAGCACAATAGAAACAGAATACTAATATCGTGGTATTTAGTACGTGAATCCCCTCAGAAACAGCCTCTGTGATAAACTTATTCGTCATTATTATAATCAGGACACAATTCTCGTCACTGGGGTTACACTGAAACAGCTCTGCAGCTGTTGAAATTAAAACTCATTGCTATTGACAAACTTACCTGTGCTAGCTTGGTGTCAGTAACTGCATCGTGCAGTCTCAGCACAGTCACATACTCCTTACCTGTAGTATGTAGGAACAAGATGAACTCTTGGTAGGACATTGGCAATTATTATAATAAATAGTAAACCTCCAGTGCACAATCTGAAACTAACAAACTTCACAAAGAGGGTTTTGAAAACACAATTTTACGGTTCCATGGACAACACTCACAATATATAGTATAATTATAAAGTGCAAAAATAAATCACTAACTGAAAGAAGGGGTTTTAAAATGCAATTTTTACCGGCTCCCTGTTGAGATTTTACAAGTCTTGTAGCCCTGTCCACGCAGACAATGAGACAACCCGTAACCTGGGGATCTAGAGTACCACTGTGACCAGTCTTCTCCACACGTAGGATACGCTTTACCCAAGCTACCACCTGCAGGTGATTAGCCATTGTGATAACTATAGCACCCAGCAATGCATTGGTATGTGTTAAAATTAATCATGTGTTCAGACCAAATTAGCAACAAGTATAGATACCATTATGGTTGAGATAAGAGACTTGTAGTACAATTTGAGGCTACACAAAAGGCAGATAACGCTACTACACTAGTAACCTCAAAACAGGTGATTGCTGATAAAGAAATGCCAGAGTAACGTAGTTACCTCATGTGAGGAAGGGTTGGCAGGCTTGTCCAGATTGATGAAGCCATGATTGATGTAGTCTTTGATGGGTCTTTTCAGAGGAGAGCATCCGGACTCCAGGGGAGTGTAGTGGCCAGTGCGGACAATCAGCCGGTGGTAGTTCTGCAGGAAAAATAACATTGAAGTATGCAAGATCAACATGTGCTAGGCCACCATGTGTTCTCACTCACCTTGAGCAGTAACGGCCAGTTAGAGGTGTCCAGTGGTGGGATCACCTTCGTGGGCTTGATGACAAAGTCTTCTTGGTCCTGGAAATTTAATCACACATTAAATTGAGCAACAGATAGAAGCAAAAATTTAGAAGCAAAAATTTCAGCTAGCAAACTGACCATAAGCTCTTGCTTTTTGCTTTGAACATCATTTACTTCTGTTGTAGCTGCAAAAGTGGGAGTAGAAAATGTGACTAACTTTCACATCTCTACATGCCATTTCAGCTTTGTATTGCAATGAACTACACATACATACTTACCTTTCTCTTTGTGAGACATCTTCTTCAATGCCATGTGTTTTTCTACTGAGCATGCTCAGTACAAATTCCAAATGACATGCGCCAACTTCCTTTCTCTCTCTTGTAGTCCATGTGGCCAAGTCTATCTTCTTTAATCGTAGGATAAAGGGTGAGTATACGTTACTAGTGAATGTAAATGCAAAAACTGATGTATCATTGTAAGCATAATGTTGAATGTAACTTCTAAAAATATAATGGGTGTCCATTTTGGTCAGTGTAAAAACACACATACCATTCACCATAATTATTTCTTGTAGCATGGGTAGAGTAATTCGTGGCCAGAGGAAAGGCCGTGGCAGTATCTTTAGAGCCCACACAAATCTTAGGAAGGGACCAGCAAAGCTTCGTTCAATTGACTTTGCCGAGAGACATGGTTATATAAAGGTATGTACATACGTATAATGTGTGTAAAACAACACAGAATTATCTTCACACATTCATATCGTGATTTTATTATCCCACAGGGTGTTGTTCGTGACATTATCCATGACCCTGGTCGTGGTGCTCCCCTGGCCAAAGTGGTCTTCCGTGATCCTTACCGCTACAAATTACGCAAGGAGTTGTTCGTTGCCACAGAGGGAATGTACACCGGACAATTCATCTACTGTGGAAAGAAAGGTCAGTTGAGCGAAATTGTATTTGCGTTAAGAACATGTGTTGTCTGTCTTTCTACACGTCTTATTGGCTGATCAATTTTTAATTAATGGCTCAAGGACTCTTTCAGTCACCATAACTTGAATTCCGCGGATCCAGATTTCAACGATTTTCTGAAAGCTTAGAAAAAGACTTTTCAAATGGTACTATCAATGTTCATGTTTGGCAGATGACAAAATTTCGGCCAAATACCATGGTTCAAGGCCATAAAATGACCAATCATTGTCCCAAAGAAATGTTGGACTTAAACACATCATTTGAAAGGTCTCGTTCTAAGCTTTCAGAAAATCATGAAAATGTTGACATTGGATCAACGGTACTATATACTTACGGCTGTTGAAAGATGTTCAACTACACACTGCTGAAAGATAACTCATGTACCCACTGTCCACTGTATTACTCACTCCACACACAGCCACACTATCTGTTGGGAACTGTCTGCCACTGGGGTCTGTGCCGGAGGGTACAATCGTGTGTGGACTGGAAGAGAAGCCAGGAGACAGGGGGAAGATGGCCAAAGCCTCGGGGAACTATGCCACCGTCATCGCTCAGAACCCTGATACTAAAAAGACAAGAGTAAAACTCCCATCGGGATCAAAAAAGGTAAGAATTTGGTTGATTACGTTTTCGATTTAGTCATGTCTGTGAATTATGATCCATTAACTTTTAATTTTTCTCTTCAGACACTGCAGTCAGCTTGCCGAGCCATGGTGGGCGTAGTTGCCGGTGGTGGAAGAATTGACAAGCCTCTGTTGAAGGCTGGAGCTGCTTACCACAAGTACAAGGTCAAGAGGAACTGCTGGCCTGTAGTCCGTGGAGTGGCTATGAATGTAAGTAGCTATTGTCAGTTCTAGAACCGTGTACAATACTTGTTTAAGACTATTTCTTGTCGAGTATTTCTCCTAATAGTTTGTTTTTATATAACTGTGCCGCAATACTTAATGTACCAAGCTTAGCTTTTTGTTTTGCTTATTTCAACTCCTGTAACTGCCTTGCTCTCTTTCTGTGCAGCCTGTGGAGCATCCCCACGGAGGAGGAAACCATCAGCATATCGGTAAACCATCCACCGTCAAGAGGGGCACTCCAGCCGGTAGGAAGGTCGGTCTCATTGCTGCAAGAAGAACTGGAAGACTACGTGGAGGAAAGACGTCCAAGTCAGGCACAAAGGAGGAATAAACTACATTTATATAACTGTGTCGCAATACTGTTGTATGTTTTCAAAGATGAGAATGGCTCATGTGAGGAAAAATAATAATTGTTATAAAACACATTTCAATTGGTATAAGAATCAATGTCATAATACTTTTAGGTAGCCTGTCTAAGTGGAAAATATCTAGTAAGCGATGTCCACCAGCTAGGCTTGCTTTTGTCCCTTTGTTTCTTTTTGCTTGTGAGTGTAGAAGCCAGCCAGTCCAGTCCCTTATAGAGACCTTCTCCTTTAGTGGCACAAGTGCCTTCAATATCTGCATACCAAATAATAATTATTAGCAGCTGAACATCGTAATATTTGTTATATATAACTCACGAATTTTTCTGCTCTCCATTTCTGAGTCAAGTCCCAATTTCTCTCTGACCTCATCTGTTGTCATGGCTCCAACCAGATCTTGTTTGTTGGCTAGGACTAATAGAGTACAGTCTTTCAGTTCTTCCGCTTGTAACAAAACCTGTAGGTCGTCCCTACATTCGTTCATCCTCTCTCTGTCATTACTGTCTATTACAAAGACAATGGCTTCTGTGTTTTTATAGTAGTGCCTCAACAGAGCACGCTGTTACGATAGAAGTATTTTATAGAAGTTATTTCATGTGCTTCTTTCTTAACTTACAGTTCCACTTCTCCCGCCCACATCCCAAGCTACTAATTGAATACCTCGATGTTTAATAGTCTCCACATTGAACCCTGAACATAGGGGGCAGTACAAGGCTATTGGACATTACTTCAATGTCTATTTTTTACCTATAGTGGGGATAGTTGTGACAACTTCTCCAAGTTTGATCATGTAAAGAGCAGTAGTTTTACCAGCAGCGTCTAGGCCTGTGTAATAAAATTAATGTTTAATAGCTGTACTCGTAGATTTATAGCTCTCTCTATTATTATAATACTAACCACATATAAGGATCCTGTACTCTTGGTCTCTGAATTTGCTTGCTAGCCTCTCCCAAGTGTTTCCCATCTTGTTTGCATTAGCTTGTACATGTACTATGTAGCTGTAGGTGCTTACATATACAGTCATGTGCGGGGGCTGGTAGTCTATTTTTAGGGCTTGTGGGTTTTGTCATCAAACTTGCAACTATTCAGCAGCCCCTCCCCCTATGTCAGGCATGTTGGACGTGGCAAAAGCAACGTTGTCAGAAGTTACTGTTACAATTACACGTTCTAGACAGTAGAGCCAGGATCTTTTCAACAGGAGACCAGTGAATTTTGATAGAACTAGAAAAGATAAGAAGACCAGCCCAAAATGGGCAACACGTGGCAACGAGTTGGGAAGAGGTTTAACCAACAAGAAATCAAAATTATTATGGTTGGTAAGTTCACTGGTTGTTGAGTTCTTTAATACCTAGAGAGCTATGCCAATATGGTAGAAACAAGGGACAATCCATTACAAAGTGTTAGAGACTTGTGATACGCAAGATACCTTGTTTAGAGAGATCTGGTTCCTAATAATTACCACCCTTTATTTTATTTCGTTAGGCCTTGATGCTGCCGGAAAGACTACCACACTGTACAAGATGAAGCTTGGGGAAGTTGTCACAACCATTCCCACCATTGGTAAGTGCATCCCTTTTAATATATAAACTAATAATCCAACACAGGATTTAACGTTGAGACTGTCAACTACAAAAATATTAACTTCACTACATGGGACGTCGGAGGAAGAGGCAGAGTTGTAAGTTACTAAACCACTATCTAAACGATCACCCTGCATTATCCGGAATGTACTGTCTACAGAGACCTCTTTGGAGACACTACTACCAAAACATCGATGTACTCATCTTTGTAGTGGACAGCAACGACAGGGACAGAATTGAAGAGTGCAAAGACGAGTTATGGAGGTTCCTGACAGAGGATGAATTGAAAGAAAGCATTCTTTTGGTGCTGGCCAACAAACAGGACCTCCCGAATGCAATGAGCACTCAAGAAGTCACTGAGAAACTAGATTTGACCTCCATCAAAGAAAGAAATTGGTGTAAGTACCCTATAATTATAACGTGTGACTGTCTAATATTAAGCTCTCTTTGTGTCACTGCAGATATCCAAGGCTCCTGTGCTACCAAAGGAGACGGTCTCTATGAGGGACTGGACTGGTTGAAGTCGACACTCACTCAGCAAAGACTGAAAAAGACTATGGTGAAACCAGTCGAAGAGACAATTCCAAGCTTAAAAAACTCTGTTAAGAATTCTTGGTGGACATCTATAGCTAGCTATTTTGCGAGAGCTGCATAATTATCTTTTTTTGTTTTTGTACACCAGTGTGTGTAGGTTATTGGATATTTTTCCCGTAAAATTTCGTCCACTCGCCATAAGATTTAAGCTCTATCCATACATAAGAGGTGCTGCAGCCTAAAACGATTATAAACTGGAGTGCTTTGGTTTAGTATCTGGCTAGCTGTAGGTGCTTTGATGTACATGTACATGTAAAGTCATGTGCGGGGGGCTGGTAGTGTATTTTTAGGGCTTGTGGGTTTTGTTGCAACTAAGCAGCCCCTCCCCCTATGTCAGGCATGTTTTGACATGGCAAAAGCAACGTTGTCAGAAGTTACTGTTACATGTTCTAGAGCCAGGATCTTTTCAACAGGAGACCAGTGAATTTTTATAGAACTAGGAAAGATAAGAAAACCAAATAAACTCCCAAAATGGGCAACACATGGCAACGAGTTGTGAAGAGGTTTAACCAACAAGAAATCAAAATTATTATGGTTGGTAAGTTCACTGGTTGTTGAGTTCTTACCTTGAGTACTGTGCCAGTGCAGTAGAAACAAGGGACAGTCCATTAGATTTACAAAGTGTTTAGAGATTTGTAATGTGCAAGATCCCTTGTTTAGAGATCTGGTTCCAAATATCCACCCTTTATTTCGTTAGGCCTTGATGCTGCCGGAAAGACTACCACACTGTACAAGCTGAAGCTTGGGGAAGTTGTCACAACCATTCCCACCCTTGGTAAGTGCATTAAGTGCACACTTTTAATATATAAACTTAATCCAACACAGGATTTAACGTTGAGACTGTCAACTACAAAAATGTTAACTTCATTACATGGGACATCGGAGGAAGAGACCAACCTGTAAGTTACTAAACCACCATCTAAACGATCACTCTGCATTACCCGGAAATGTACTGTCTACAGAGACCTCTTTGGAGACATTACTTCCAAAAAGCTGATGTACTCATCTTTGTAGTGGACAGCAACGACAGGGACAGAATTGAAGAGGTCAAAGACGAGTTATGGAGGCTCCTTGGAGAGGATGAGTTGAATGAAATCATTCTTTTGGTTCTGGCCAACAAACAGGACCTCCCGAATGCAATGAGCACTGAAGAAGTCACTGAGAAATTGGATTTAACCTCCATCAAAGAAAGAGACTGGTGTAAGTACCCTATACTCTTTGAAGTTGATTGCTTTCAATAATTATATCACGTGTAATATTAAGCTCTCTTTGTGTCAATGCAGATATCCAAGGCTCCTGTGCTATCAAAGGAGACGGTCTCTATGAGGCACTGGACTGGTTGAAGTCGACACTCACTCAGCAAAGACTGAAAAAGACTATAGTGAAACCAGTCAAAGAGACAATGCTAAGCTCAAAAAACTATGTTAAGAATTCTTGGTGGACATCTTTAACTAGCTATTTTGTGAGAGCTGAATAATTTTCTTTTTTTTGTTTTTTTGTACACCAGTGTGTGGTGTGTGTAGGGTTAGTTATGAATCTCATTCAATGTTGCACAATAATATTTGTGGGTATGTGCAAAATTATTGGATATTTTTTCCGTAAAATTTCCAATTTAATCATGTACATGTACAGTCATGTGCGGGGGGGGGGGGGGGGGGGGGGGGGGCTGGTAGTCTATTTTTAGGGCTTTGGGTTTTGCTTGTTGCAACCTTGCAACTAAGCAGCCCCTCCCCCTGTCACAGGGCCTGTGTCAGGCATTTGACATGGCAAAAGCAACATTGGCAAAAGTTACTGTTATACATGTTCTAGGATGTTTTAACAGGGGACCAGTGAATTTTGATAGAACTAGGAAAGATAAGAAGACCAGATAAACTCCCAAAATGGGCAACACATGGCAACGAGTTGTGAAGAGGTTTAGCCAACAAGAAATCAGAGTTCTTATGGTTGGTAAATTCACTGAGTTCTTACCTAGAGAGCTGTGCCAATATGGTAGAAACAAGGGACAATCCATTACAAAGTGTTAGAGACTTGTGATACGCAAGATACCTTGTTTGGTTTCTAATAATATTATTATCATCCCACCCTTTATTTTATTTCATTAGGCCGGAAAGACTACCACACTGTACAGGATGAAACTTGGGGAAGTTGTCACAACTATTCCCACCCTTGGTAAGTGCACCCTGTTTAATTAACGGTTCATTATTTAATCCAACACAGGATTTAATGTTGAGACCGTCAGCTACAAAAATATTAACTTCACTACATGGGACATCGGAGGAAGAGACAAAGTTGTAAGTTACTAAACCACCATCTAAACGATCACCCTGCATTACCCGGAAATGTACTGTCTACAGAGACCTCTTTGGAGACATTACTTCCAAAAAGCTGATGTACTCATCTTTGTAGTGGACAGCAACGACAGGGACAGATTGAAGAGGTCAAAGACGAGTTATGGAGGTTCCTGACAGAGGATGAGTTGAATGAAAGCATTCTTTTGGTGCTGGCCAACAAACAGGACCTCCCGAATGCAATGAGCACTGAAGAAGTCACTGAGAAATTGGATTTGACCTCCATCAAAGAAAGAGATTGGTGTAAGTACCCTATAATTATAACTCTTTGAAGTTGATTGCTTTTAATAATAATATTATATTATAATGTCTAATTAATTAAGCTCTCTCTGTGTCACTGCAGATATCCAAGGCTCCTGTGCTACCAAAGGAGACGGTCTCTATGAGGGACTGGACTGGTTGAAGTCGACACTCACTCAGCAAAGACTGAAAAAGACTATGGTGAAGCCAGTCGGAAAGACAATTCCAAGCTCAAAAAACTCTGTTAAGAACTCTTGGTGGACATCTATAGCTAGCTATTTTGTGAGAGCTGCATAATTTTCTTATTTTCGTTTTTGTACACCACACCAGTGTGTAGATGAATGTTGCACAATAATATTTGTGGGTTTGCGCAAAATTATTGGATATTTTCCCATAAAATTTCATCCACTCGCCATAAGATTCAACTCTAAGAGGTGCTAGCTGCAGCCTAAGGTTATAAACTGGAGTGCTTTGGTTTAGTGTTGATGTACATGTAACGTATATATACAGTCATGTGTGGGGGCTGGTAGTCTATTTTTAGGACTTGTGGGTTTTGTCATCAAACTTGCAACTATTCAGCATCCCCCTATGTCAGGCATGTTGGACGTGGCAAAAGCTATGTTGTCAGAAGTTACTGTTACATGTTCTAGATCTAGCTATAAATTAGGATGTTTTCAACAGGGGACCATAAAACTAGGAAAGATAAGAAGACCAGATAAACTCCCAAAATGGGCAACACATGGCAACGAGTTGTGAAGAAGTTTAACCAACAAGAAATCAGAATTCTTATGGTTGGTAAGTTAATTCACTGGTTGTTGTTACCTAGAGAGCTATGCCAATATGGTAGAAACAAGGGACAGTCCATTAGAGACTTGTGATTTAGAGATCTGGTTCCTAATATTATCATCCCATTTCGTTAGGCCTTGATGCTGCCGGAAAGACTACCACACTGTACAAGCTGAAACTTGGGGAAGTTGTCACAACCATTCCCACCATTGGTAAGTGCACCCTGTTTAATATAACTTGTTATAAACTAATAATCCAACACAGGATTTAACGTTGAGACTGTCAGCTACAAAAATGTTAACTTCACTACATGGGACGTCGGAGGAAGAGGCAAAATTGTAAGTTACTAAACTACTATCTGAATGATCACCCTGCATTACTCGGAAATGTACTATTTTCTACAGAGACCTCTTTGGAGACACTACTACCAAAACACCGATGTACTCATCTTTGTATTGGACAGCAACGACAGGGACAGAATTGAAGAGTGCAAAGACGAGTTATGGAGGTTCCTGACAGAGGATGAATTGAAAGAAAGCATTCTTTTGGTGCTGGCCAACAAACAGGACCTCCCGAATGCAATGAGCACTCAAGAAGTCACTGAGAAACTAGATTTGACCTCCATCAAAGAAAGAAATTGGTGTAAGTACCCTATAATTATAACGTGTGACTGTCTAATATTAAGCTCTCTTTGTGTCAATGCAGATATCCAAGGCTCCTGTGCTACCAAAGGAGATGGTCTCTATGAGGGACTGGACTGGTTGAAGTCGACACTCACTCAGCAAAGACTGAAAAAGACAATGGTGAAGCCAGTCGAAGAGACAATTCCAAGCTCAAAAAACTATGTTAAAAACTCTTGGTGGACATCTATAGCTAGCTATTTTGTGAGAGCTGCATAATTTTCTTGTTTTGTGTATAATTATGCTAGATCTAGTCTATTACGTCAATGTTGCAATAATATTTGTGGGTGGGGCTGGAATTTCGTCTACTATTTTTCCATAAGAGGTGCTGCAGCCTAAAACGGTTATAAACTGGAGTGCTTTGGTTTAGAATGGGGAATCTTGCAGGCAAGCGTAGCAAAGAATACAAGCTGCTAATGGTTGGTGAGTCAACTAGATCTATAGAAATAAGCTATCTATCTTGCTAGATTCTAGCTGGACCTTCCATAGAGACAGAGTTATGTAGGAACATTTGGTAGCTACCAAACAGTAGCCAAGCCTAGTATGTACTCCCCATTACATGGACATTTATACATTTATACATAACGTATGGAGTTTGTACATTATTCCTTTGAAGGTCTAGACCAGGCTGGTAAGACCACGGCTCTCTATTTCCTTAAATATGGAGAGATCCAAATGTCATCTGGATCTACCATCAGTAAGTACACAGCTTAGTATTATGTGTTAGTGTTGTGCAATTGGTGGTATAAATTACATTTCTGTAGGTTTCAATGTGGAGACTATCAATCATCAAGGTTATGACTTTGTGATTTGGGACATCAGCGGAAAAGAGAAAATAGTAAATACCTTATCAGTTATCAATTGTAATTTGTATTTATTTGCAACTCTCCCCAGCGACGAATGTGGAAGCATTACTACAAGAGCACAGATGGTGTAATCTTTGTTGTGGACAGCACTGATAGTGGAGAGGAGAGAGTTGAGGAATGCAAAGAAGCTCTGTCTATGTTCATTGGGGAAGATCTACTCAGAGGATGTACCCTCTTAGTATTAGCCAATAAGCAAGACTTACCAGATGCTATGTCAATTGAAGAAATCTCAGAGAAGCTAGGATTGGAATCTATTCAAGATAGGAGATGGCGTAAGTATCAAATGTCAAGTGTTTCGTCTTCATATTAATAATAATATAATCCCACAGATATTGAAGGTACGTGCGCTATCAGTGGAGAGGGGATATATGAAGGACTGGATTGGCTGCATTCAGTTCTCACTGAGCAAAAACAATCATAGACTAATTTATTTTCTCAATTTTTATGCCACTTGTCTACATCACCTTTTTTGTACAGATGCACTATTCATATTTGTTAGTCCCCATGGAAACAATGGTATTCATAATTATATAAATGTGGTGTGATTCTAGTGCATGACATTATATACTGGAAGAGGCCGCTGCTTAATCATGCATGCTGTCGTTAACTAATTCCCCAGCTACAACATGTTGTGAAAAACATGCATTAAATCACAATCTATACTACATGAACCAATTCTAGGTAGATTGATTAATTGCTAAACTGTATATTAAAAAACAATAGAGAACTATAGAGATGCTAAACGTTTCCTGCATGGGTAAAACTAGAATAGAGCTAACTATGATCTCGAGCTATGAAATGAAACTAAGCTTATGCAATTACACTAAGAACATAGTGTTTGTCTTGAGCAGTTGGAACAATCTTCAATCGGTACTTGAACACCATCACATACTCTCTTTCGTTGGTTGTCATGAACTCAACATTGTACATCCCTCCATCTAGCTCGGAGAAAGAGATTGGAATGGGTGCAGCTGTTTCAACTTCTTGCACGGCAATCGATGTATTGATTGCATCTGCCATGCTTGAGTCAACAGAGAGACTCACTTGAGCATTGATAATCTTCCTCTTGTACTTGTAAGACACTTTCACAATTCGTTCTTCTTTTGGCTCCCACTTTGCTGTCTGTGTTTCCGATGGAGTTTTAATTTTAATGGGCTCAATGAAGGTGACAAAGAAGGGTCCAGTGGGTAGTGGCTCTCCGTCTGCTTTCAGCTGAATAGTGTAACGATCTGGTTCATTTGCACTGACGCAAATTGTGATCGAATTGTTGGAATTTTTTACCACGGGAACATCAAATGGTTCCATTTTCTCGCCAGTGACAGTTGCAGTTATATCTTTACCAATTTGATCACTCTCTAAATCAATTAGAAGAGTCAATGGTTCGTTGATCTCCAGAACCATTTCCTCATCAGTACTCGGGATCTCATTACTAGGTGTAGATTCCATTTCGGATTCAAGAAATTCAGCAGGTATGTTGACACTCTCTTCGATATTCTGCATCACCTGAAACGCACATTGTTCTTTTATAGGTTTGGAGAGATCTATAACATTGAAGGACAAAGGGCTGGAAAGAATGTTGGTGCCATTGCACTTGACATCCATTGTCAGTTTACCAGCTTCAGCAGGAACAAATTGTACAGTATAAACTCCTGAAGAGCGATCACCATTAATTTCACAGCTTTCAAGACTTTCTTTAGTAGTAGGAAAGACAGTGAGGTCACAAGTATAGCCAGGTTGCTCAGACTTTACAGTGAATGTATAAGTTTTCTTCATATACAAATCACCGTGAGGGAGGTCATAAATACTGCACTTTCCAGGATCAGCATAGATGACAGCATTGACTTGTAATGGACTTGTTGGAATGGGGTAGCCAGACAGGATGATATCAAAATTGTGAGCACCCATCTTTTGAGGAATCCAGGTGCATTGAAATGTTTTGTTGCCAGCATCTTTGATTTCCACTGGAAGCTCACCACTGGGTCCTCTGCATTTAACGGAAAGTTTTCCAGGTCCTGCATTCCTGGTATCCACGACAAAAGTATGTGGAGTGTTGACAGTAGCTTGAGTCAATCCTCCACTCACTGAGCACTTGCTTGGATCAATTACAGCACATTGAAATGGAGACTCGGAAATCTGTTCACTTCCCCAAGAGATTGCAATTTCATGAGAATCTACTTCTTCAGGAGTGTAGGAAACATTGAATGTCTGTGGCTTTGTTTTCTCGATTACAGCAGGCAGTTTGTTGTTTTGTCCCTGAATTATCACTTGCAGCTCTCCCACTCCACCTTGCTCACAGTCAACAGTGAACTCTGCCCTCTTGCCCACGCACGCTCTCTTGAGACCATCGCCAGATGCTGTACATTTGTCAGCATAAGTTGGAACAATAGCATTGACCTTGAAAGGACTATCACGAATAGGAATGTTCGACCAGTAGATATCGATAACATGGCTACCTTCTTCTTTCGGCACATAGGAGCATTCAAAGGATTCCTTTTGAAGATATTTGATTTCGACTGGAAGATCACCACTAGGTCCTCTGCATTTAACGGATAGTTCTCCAGGTCCTGCATTCCTGGTGTCCATGACAAAAGTATGTGGAGTATTGACAGTAGCTTGAGTCAATCCTCCACTCACTGAGCACTTGCTTGGATCAATTACAGCACATTGAAATGGAGACTCGGGAATCTGTTTACTTCCCCAAGAGATCCCAATTTCATGAGAATCCACTTCCTCTGGAGTGTAGGAAACATTGAATGTTTGTGGCTTTGTTTTCTCGATTACAGCAGGCAGTTTGTTGTTTTGTCCCTGAATTATCACTTGCAGCTCTCCCACTCCACCTTGCTCACAGTCGACAGTGAACTCTGCCCTCTTGCCCACGCACGCTCTCTTGAGACCATCGCCAGATGCTGTACATTTGTCGGCATAAGTTGGAACAATAGCATTGACCTTGAAGGGACTATCAGGAATGGGAATGTCTGACCAGTAGATATCAATAACATGGCTACCTTCTTCTTTCGGCACATAGGAGCATTCAAACGATTCCTTTTGGAGATCTTTGATATCAACTGGAATATCACCACTAGGTCCTCTGCATTTAACGGATAGTTTTCCAGGTCCTGCATTCCTGGTGTCCATGACAAAAGTATGTGGAGTATTGACAGTAGCTTGAGTCAATCCTCCACTCACTGAGCACTTGCTTGGATCGATTACAGCACATTGAAATGGAGACTCGGGAATCTGTTCACTTCCCCAAGAGATTGCAATTTCATGAGAATCTACTTCCTGTGGAGTGTAGGAAACATTAAATGTTTGTGGCTTTGTTTTCTCAATTACAGCAGGCAGTTTGTTGTTTTGTCCCTGAATTATCACTTGCAGCTCTCCCACTCCACCTTGCTCACAGTCGACAGTGAACTCTGCCCTCTTGCCCACGCACGCTCTCTTGAGACCATCGCCAGATGCCGTACATTTGTCGGCATAAGTTGGAACAATAGCATTGACCTTGAAAGGACTATCAGGAATGGGAATGTCCGACCAGTAGATATCGATAACATGGCTACCTTCTTCTTTCGGCACATAGGAGCATTCAAACGATTCCTTTTGGAGATATTTGATTTCGACTGGAAGTTCACCACTGGGTCCTCTGCATTTAACGGATAGTTCTCCAGGTCCTGCATTCCTGGTGTCCATGACAAAAGTATGTGGAGTATTGACAGTAGCTTGAGTCAATCCTCCACTCACTGAGCACTTGCTTGGATCGATTACAGAACATTGAAATGGAGACTCGGAAATCTGTTCACTTCCCCAGGAGACTGCAATTTCATGAGCATCTACTTCTTCAGGAGTGTAGGAAACATTGAATGTTTGTGGCTTTGTTTTCTCGATTACAGCAGGCAGTTTGTTGTTTTGTCCTTGAATTATCACTTGCAGCTCTCCCACTCCACCTTGCTCACAGTCGACAGTGAACTCTGCCCTCTTATCTACACACGCTCTCTTGAGACCATCGCCAGATGCCGTACATTTGTCGGCATAAGTTGGAACAATAGCATTGATCTTGAAGGGACTATCAGCAATAGGAATGTCCGACCAGTAGATATCGATAACATGGCTACCTTCTTCTTTCGGCACATAAGAGCATTCAAACGATTCCTTTTGGAGATCTTTGATATCAACTGGAATCTCACCACTGGGTCCTCTGCATTTAACGGAAAGTTCTCCAGGTCCTGCATTCCTGGTGTCCATGACAAAAGTATGTGGAGTGTTGACAGTAGCTTGAGTCAATCCTCCACTCACTGAGCACTTGCTTGGATCGATTACAGAACATTGAAATGGAGACTCGGAAATCTGTTTATTTCCCCAGGAGACTGCAATTTCATGAGAATCCACTTCCTGTGGAGTGTAGGAAACATTGAATGTTTGTGGCATTGTTGTCTCAATTACAGCAGGAAGTTTGTTGTTTTGTCCTTGAATTATCACTTGCAGCTCTCCCACTCCTCCTTGCTCGCAGTCGACAGTGAACTCTGCCCTCTTGCCCATGCACGCTCTCTTGAGACCATCGCCAGATGCTGTACATTTGTCAGCATAAGTTGGAACAATAGCATTGACCTTGAAGGGACTATCAGCAATAGGAATGTCTGACCAGTAGATATCGATAACATGGCTACCTTCTTCTTTCGGCACATAGGAGCATTCAAACGATTCATTTTGGACATTTTTGATATCCACTGGAAGCTCACCACTGGGTCCTCTGCATTTAACGGAAAGTTCTCCAGGTCCTGCATTCCTGGTGTTCACGACAAAAGTATGTGGAGTGTTGACAGTAGCTTGAGTCAATCCTCCACTCACTGAGCACTTGCTTGGATCGATTACAGAACATTGAAATGGAGACTCGGGAATCTGTTCACTTCCCCAGGAGACTGCAATTTCATGAGCATCTACTTCTTCAGGAGTGTAGGAAACATTGAATGTTTGTGGCTTTGTTTTCTCGATTACAGCAGGCAGTTTGTTGTTTTGTCCCTGAATTATCACTTGCAGCTCTCCCACTCCACTTTGCTCACAGTCGACAGTGAACTCTGCCCTCTTGCCCACGCACGCTCTCTTGAGACCATCGCCAGATGCCGTACATTTGTCGGCATAAGTTGGAACAATAGCATTAACCTTGAGGGGACTATCAGAAATGGGAATGTCCGACCAGTAGATATCGATAACATGGCTACCTTCTTCTTTCGGCACATAGGAACATTCAAACGATTCGTTTTGGAGATCTTTGATTTCGACTGGAAGTTCACCACTGGGTCCTCTGCATTTAACGGATAGTTCTCCAGGTCCTGCATTCCTGGTATCCATGACAAAAGTATGTGGAGTATTGACAGTAGCTTGAGTCAATCCTCCACTCACTGAGCACTTGCTTGGATCGATTACAGCACATTGAAATGGAGACTTGGAAATCTGTTCACTTCCCCAAGAGATTGCAATTTCATGAGAATCTACTTCCTGTGGAGTGTAGGAAACATTGAATGTTTGTGGCATTGTTTTCTCAATTACAGCAGGCAGTTTGTTGTTTTGTCCTTGAATTATCACTTGCAACTCTCCCACTCCTCCTTGCTCGCAGTCGACAGTGAACTCTGCCCTCTTGCCCACGCACGCTCTCTTGAGACCATCGCCAGATGCTGTACATTTGTCGGCATAAGTTGGAACAATAGCATTGACCTTGAAGGGACTATCAGGAATAGGAATGTCTGACCAGTAGATATCGATAACATGGCTACCTTCTTCTTTCGGCACATAGGAGCATTCAAACGATTCATTTTGGACATTTTTGATATCCACTGGAAGCTCACCACTGGGTCCTCTGCATTTAACGGAAAGTTCTCCAGGTCCTGCATTGCTGGTGTTCACAACAAACATCTGTTGAACGTTGATGATAGCATCAGTCAATCCTTTGCCTTTGGCTGAGCACTTGCTTGGATCAAGTACAGTACATTGGAATGGAGACTCGGGAATCTGTTCACTGCCCCAGGTGATCGCAATTTCATGAGAATCCACTTCTTCTGGAGTGTAGGAAACATTGAATGTTTGTGGCGGCTTTGTTTTCTCGATTACAGCAGGCAGTTTGTTATTTTGTCCTTGAATTATCACTTGCAGCTCTCCCACTCCACCTTGCTCACAGTCGACAGTGAACTCTGCCCTCTTGCCCACGCACGCTCTCTTGAGACCATCACCAGATGCTGTACATTTGTCGGCATAAGTTGGAACAATAGCATTGACCTTGAAGGGACTATCAGGAATGGGAATGTCCGACCAGTAGATATCGATAACATGGCTACCTTCTTCTTTCGGCACATAGGAGCATTGAAACGATTCATTTTGGACATTTTTGATATCCACTGGAAGCTCACCACTGGGTCCTCTGCATTTAACGGAAAGTTCTCCAGGTCCTGCATTGCTGGTGTTCACAACAAACATCTGTTGAACGTTGATGATAGCATCAGTCAATCCTTTGCCTCTGGCTGAGCACTTGCTTGGATCAAGTACAGTACATTGGAATGGAGACTCGGGAATCTGTTCACTGCCCCAGGTGATCGCAATTTCATGAGCATCTACTTCTTCAGGAGTGTAGGAAACATTGAATGTTTGTGGCTTTGTTTTCTCGATTACAGCAGGCAGTTTGTTGTTTTGTCCCTGAATTATCACTTGCAGCTCTCCCACTCCACCTTGCTCACAGTCAACAGTGAACTCTGCCATCTTGCCCACGCATGCTCTCTTGAGACCATCGCCAGATGCTGTACATTTGTTGCCATAAGTTGGAACAATAGCATTGACCTTGAAGGGACTATCAGGAATGGGAATGTCCGACCAGTAGATATCGATAACATGACTACCTTCTTCTTTCGGTACATAGGAGCATTCAAACAATTCCTTTTGGAGACCTTTGATTTCGACTGAAAGTTCACCACTAGGTCCCCTGCATTTAACGGAAAGTTCTCCTGGTCCTGCATTCCTGGTGTCCACGACAAACGTGTGTTGAACGTTGATGATAGCATCAGTCAATCCTTTGCCTTTGGCTGAGCACTTGCTTGGATCAAGTACAGTACATTGGAATGGAGACTCGGGAATCTGTTCACTGCCCCAGGTGATTGCAATTTCATGAGAATCTACTTCCTCTGGAGTGTAGTGAACATTGAATGTTTGTGGCTTTGTTTTCTCCATTACAGCAGGCAGTTTGTTGTTTTGTCCCTGAATTATCACTTGCAGCTCTCCCATTCCTCCTTGCTCGCAGTCGACAGTGAACTCTGCCCTCTTGCCCACGCACGCTCTCTTGAGACCATCGCCAGATGCTGTACAGTTGTTCACGAAGGTAGGAATGATGTGTGTTGCATGATGTTGTGGCAGAGGAGAATCATTCATGAAGATATCGATGACAAATTCCCCAGGTTCTTCAGGAGTGTAGGAAAATTTGGCAGATTTATCGTCTTGAAATTGTTTCGTCACTTGAATCGTTTTTCCAGTTGCTGTAGACACATTTGCTCGAATGTCAGCCCACTTTGGAATCCTCTGTGCAGACACAGTGAAGGTGGTTTCTTGGTTGACTATGTCTCCTGTTACGCCTTTGCCATTGACTTCGAGGGAATCAATCAGTGATTTGGGTTTGCATGACTGAAATTGAGCAAGATACGACACTCTTGTCAGCTGGTTGAGGGATAGGGAGGAGAATTCTTCAGGAGTGGTCAATAGTTCTATTTCTAGCATCTCCTTTGCTTTGTGCATGACAATCTTGCAATTTTCAAGGGGAGTTTCAGAGCTCATTCCTTCGTATTCAGGAAACTGCCCTCCAGAAAGGACATCAGTGAGTGCTCCCAGGGCTTTTCCATCGGTCCAATCCGAAGAAAGATTCGTAACTTGGAAATGCGGCATCTGAATGTTGATCCAGATTAGAAGAGATTTCTGACCGGCTGAATCTTGGTGTGAATATCCAGAGACATATGTCATAACGGAGAGCTCGTCTGGTTTCTCCACAGCCATATCCTCAGGGTGCATGACTTGTGGTACACCCAGCTCCTTCTCAGCAATGTCCATGGCATTCGTGATATTTTCCAGCCCATTGTTCGGATCGAGAGAGGCGTGGTTTGGGATAAGTCCAGGTTTGCAGTAGTCCACTAAGGCAGAGAGAGCTAGTCCATTGTTCCAGGATTGTGAAAAATTTGTGACCTTGCATCCTGGAATGACAACATTTACCCAATGATGGAGGAGCTTCTTCGCACTCTTTTGTTCCTTTGAATTGGCTTTTTTTCCAGACTTCTTGTCGTCAGGTGCCTCATGTACAACAGGGCCTGCAATCTGGTAACGGAGAATAAGAGTCCAGATGAGACCCAAGATCAACTTTAAGTTGCACTGGTAGATATCCATTGCACCTGCAAGAAAGAATGATGCATTAATTCAGACCATGCATGCAATTTTCGGAGCTGAGCCATCCCCCAGTGATAATATGCCCCCCCACAGGGAAGTTAAATCCCCTGATATTTCCGAAGAGTTGTTTACTACCCCCCCACAATGCTCCCGAGTGAGCGAGGCACAAACAATGTGTAATGTTGCATGCATTGGCGCTTACCTATATTCACAAGTGGGATATTCTCCACATTGATCATGAACTGGAATACAATTGTCAAATTCTCTCTTTTGTGTACATCCATTCGAGGATTTTTCTTGTGTCTAAAGTGTGCAAAATAACATCAGTGTGTGTATATATGTAATGGCGGCCCATATAAATAAAAACTTAGGTTTGGAGCATGCTACATGTTTTTAAAACTAAGGCTTACCTACACATTCATGCTGCATGCCACAAATCATCAAGAATTCAATTATACTATATGTATACTGGAACTGAGCCTTGCCCTTCATGCAGCATGCAAAAGGTGCAAAATTATAATTAGCATGTTTGTTTCCTCGAAGAGACCACATAAAGTTCTCTTTCTATATTGTTGCAGTAATAACAGTGTGCAAAACTCACTTTCCAGGCATCTTCTTGCCAGGAGCTAGAACTTGCATGAGAGTGATCAGTGCTATTCCATCTTTGAAGTCTATCTGCAAGTCTTCAACTCGAGCCTCTGTGGCCTTCAGCTTATCATTGACCCAGTTGGTGAATGTTTTCTTCTGCACATAAATCCAAGACTTGTCTGCCATCACACTGGCTGTGTTGTCCACTTCTCTCCTTGAGTCAGCCATTTATGCTGTAACAGTGTACACCGTAATAATTATTCAGCCAGCCAACAAACTTTCTGCGCAATATTTATTGCAAGAACACCTCAACTTAGCTTGTAAAAATAGGTTGTACATGTAGTTGTAAAGCCAATTTATACCACATTCAACGTGACAATAATTTAACCACAAGAATGTATCACCTACACACAAAGTATTAACGCCGCTGCTGTGCGGTGGAAATCGAGGTTAGATGATGAGTATGTGTGGGTGTAGTCCCAGGGATAGTTAGGGTCAAAAGTTCTTAATTAAAACTGGACTTTCTTTGTTACCTCTAACCACAGTATAGTAAAAAAGTTGGAGGTAACAAAGAAAGATTAGGAAAAATGTCCTCTGAAAGCAGATATTGATAATAACGACCTACGCACCGCCCACGTCGTATGTTTTTGCTGAGAGTAATCAGAGGCTAATTACTTGAGCTGCACCGCGCTTGTCGGACCTCCTCTGGGTGGGGCCCGGGGTGTTTAAATGTTAGATTAGATCTGTGAGAGTGCACATGATTCATGTGTTCAACCCTTTGAACTGTATCACAGCTCATAATAAACATGCAGTTATGCTTCTGCCTTCTTCTCTCTTTAATTAATTGATACCAAATTTAATAACACATTTAACAGTAAGTTCATGTTAAATCGGAGTAAATTTCTAGCTCCTTGTTAAATCAAAAGTATGAGGTAAATTTCTAGCTTAGAATAAAACACACTATATACTGACCAATGTTTTTTAATTACTAAGTTTTTCGCTAATGTAATCTATTTTCTTTTCTTTTCTTGATTTTTTGTTAATTGAGTCTGCAGAGAGAGATACCAGTGTCAGTAACAAGTATTACATTCACACAATGAATGCATGAAGATATGCAGTAAAAACATTACTACAAAACTTATTCTAGTAGCATACAAGCTATAATTTTTAACAACTCACTAATTTGTCAATTCTCCTTGATGTTGACTTGGAAGGGGCTGTTAGGGATATCTATACCTGCCCACTTGATGCTAATCACATAGTCGCCTGCATGCTGAGGATTGTATGAGCCTATGATGATCCTGTCGCTGTCAGGATGGCGATTCAGGCTGACTTGGAATTTGCCCTTAGGGCCCTCCACATTCACAGACATGGTCCCGCTACCAGCATTATTAGTCTCAATTGTGAAGTTGCCCTCTTGTCCGACCAGTCCATCAAGGAGCCCAGGTCCTGAAGCTTTAACATTTTCTGGTTTGGGAGGTTGTGATGCTTTCACAATGAAAGGTGTTCCAGAAAGAGGAGTCGACTTGTGAAGCACTTCCACAAGATATTTGCCAGGATGAGAGATTTCTATGCTGCATTTGATTGAGCCATCACCAGAAGAAGTCACAGTTCCAGGAATTACGCCAATGATCTTTGATTTCGATCGCGCTCTAACTTCAATGTCAGTGTTTTGTACATCAGCATTGGTGGGTGTCAGCGAGAATTCAATGGGTTCCCCAAGGGATATTTCAGTTGGAAAGGCAGGGTCTCCAAAACCCTTGTCAGATTGTGGTGCTATGCAGGGAATATCGAATGGACTTCCTGGTATATCTTGTCCGTCCCAAGTCAAAGAAATGTTGTAGGAACCCTTCATACGGAGCATGTACTTGACCTCAAACTTGGTGTGTGAGACAGCGGTAACTACAGTCTCTTCATCTCCAAACACATCTCCTGCAATATCGACGCCTAGCTCTCCAGTTCCGGCACCCTCCGTGTAGACAAAGAAGCTGCTCCACTCTCCGGCCACAGCCCCAGTGAGACCACTTCCCTCTGCACGACATTTGCTAGCATCAGCAGGTAGGTTCTCGTAGCTCAGTGAAAATGGAGATCTTGCAATCACCTTTTCTTCTGTTTTAATCTTGAGCCGACATTTGATGGTGACCTCATACTCGAGCCCTTCAGATGGAACAAATTCAAGGGCATACTTTCCACCAAAGAGGTCAGTAAGACTAACGGGGAGTTGCTCCAAGGTAACAGGATTCTGAACGGTAGCGCGTAGATCATTTGTGTCAGCTCCTTCAGCATTGAGAGAGAAGGACATACCCGTAGAAGCAGGTTTCTGAAAGTGGACATTGTATGGACTGCCGACAACGTGGTAGCCATTGTATTTGGCAATTATCTGATAATCACCTGCTTTCTTGACAGTAATCACACAGTAAAATTCCATACCATCATCAGATGACTCGATTGTGATGTCTGCGGCTTGAGTTTCTGAGCAGTATATATCCAGTTTTCCTTCCGTCACACTCTTGCGGTCGGTTACAAACCTGTTTTGTGTTCCAACAACAAACGTCTCACCCTCCAAGTTAAGGCCAGTCACTGGTACAAACATCAAACGCAAGGGGCTGCCGCGAATATCCTCGTCATTCCACAGCACATCTAGTTGACATCTTCCCCTCTCTGTGGGCACAACCTTGCAGCCATACACACCTTCTTCTTTCTCAGAGAGATTGATTGTAGCTTTGCCTTCTCCTCTCTGCTTGATTTTAAGCGTACCATAACCAGCACTAGCAGTGTTTATATCAAAGTTAACTTGAGAGCCAAGAGGGATTGGCCTCACCAAGAGTGACTGGAAGGTATCGGGTATGACTACCTTGTGTGCATCAGACTCTTTCTCAATGGCTCTGATTTTGAAGGGACTCCTATCAATTTCACCTTCAGCGTCTTTGTCTTTCTTAACATGTACAAGATAGTCTCCAGGGATGGTGGGAGTGAAGTTTATGCCATAAGAGCTCTCCACCTGGTCGATTAGCTTTATATCACAAGGTCCCTCCGGTCCGATGGTATTCACATATGGCAGACTGTCTGGCAAGGTCTCGTCTTTGGGCAGTATTAGGCACACTTCTTTGCCAGCTTCAACATCACTGGGACTAGCTTCTTCGGGTAAAACATAGTCCTTGGTGAGGCAAGGTTTCTCTACAGCCTTGATCAGGAAGGGGCTGCCGTCAATGTCCTCATTATGGATTTTAACATTGAGTGTATAGTCATCGGCAACTGTTGGCACAAAGTTAACAGTGCACATGCCATCTTTGTCCTCCACTGTGGGTTGGTCCTTGCCTACCTTGCTACGAGCAGTGGCTGTTACATAGTTCGTATCAGCAGCATACCTTCCAAGATTCACCACATCCAGTTCCACTCTGTCGCCAACAGGGATCACATTCACGTACGGTCCTAGACAAGTTTTGGCTTTTGGAGCTCGCCTCTTTACAGTAGTTTTGACTGGAGAATCGGGAATTACTTTTCCTCCCCACATCACTGCAAACTTGTGGTCACCCAGTGTTTCAGGAGTGTGTTCAACGGCATACGTACCATCTTCATTGTTGATGATTTTAACCTCACCCTCTTTACCCTTCACAGGAGCTGTTACTTTCACTTGCAGATTAGCGCTGCCTGCACTGGTGGCATCCACAGTGAAGGATGCTCGCTCATGTATATACCAGTCCTCTGGCATTTCCTTTACCACACAGGCCGAAGCATCAGGAGGACCTTCATAGAGAAAGTAGATTGGGCTCTGTTTGATCTCCCTTTTCTTAACAAGGATGTGTAGAGCGTAAAGTCCAGGTTTCTTGGGGCTAAAGCCAAATCGATACTTTCCTTTGGACACTTTGCTTGTTTTCACCTTCAAACGAGTGTTGGTGTTCTCGTGGATTACATGAGCATCGATATCGCCGTGCTTAGCATCAATGTCTAGATCATAGCCGATTGCTTTGCCATATGGGAATCTAGGGATTGCTTCCACTGGGAAAGTCAGGGGAGATTTGGGCACATGCTCGCCTGACCACAAAACTTTGATGCGGTGAGTTCCAGGAGCAGCTGGTGTGTAGGTAACGTCAATTATGCTTGGCGTGTCTTTATTAGGCATGGCTTCAAGTTTGGGTCTCACTTGCACACCCTCAGCAGTCAGACTGAGCTTGCCTTCACCAGCCAGTCGAGTATCCACTTGGAAATTGATTGGTCTGTTTACTTGGAACGTCTCAGGGTGACTCTCCAGACCTAGGATCTTACATTTGCCAGCATCTGCTTTGGGAGTTTCGTATTTTACGGAGAATGGAGTTTGAGGTACAGGTGAAGAGCCAAGCTGCGACTCTATCTTGTATGTTGCAGGAACTGGTGGGACAAATTTTGCTTCAAATGTGTCAACTCCTTTTTTTGTGACTGCGAGGTTAGCTCTCTTGCCAGTCTCTACATTTGTTGCAGTAGCAGTCAATTTCTCTTTTTTCTGCTCCTCAGTGCGTGCTCTGACTTTGAGGACGAGAGTGTGATCAGTTGTGTCCTCCAGCACTTCACCTTCAGCTGGGAAGTTAATGGAACGGAGCTCTCCGGTTCTGTCAATTTCAAATAGCCAAGCAAGCAGTTCTTCACTAGAATGATCCCGCACAAACAGAGGGAATGGTTGACCGGGTATTGGTTGGCCACCCCATGTCATCTGAAGCTCGTACATGCCAGGAACCTTTGGAGTGATCTCTGCAGAGTAAGTGCCGTCTTTATTGTCCCTCACTTGAGGCCCTTCAGTTTCTTTGCCGTCAGGTCCAAGAGTTTTTATATTGAGACTACCGTCTCCTGCTTCTCGAGCATTCACTGTGAAATCTACCGTCTCACCCATGTACGATCTAGTGTCCAGTCCAATCACCTTAACAGCTTCAGGTTTGGCAGGCCTTGCATAGCGAATTATGTAGGGACTCCTAGGCAACTCCTTGTCTTTAACGTATGTGTGAAGGAAGTAGTAGCCAAGGTCTTTTGGTTGGAAGGAGACTCGATACTTTCCTTTGTGTACTTTGCTGATCTTAACTTTGTAGTTTTGGTTGGTCTCTTTGTGAATGCAGTTAGCTTTGAGGCTTCCATCAGCGTCAATGTCAATAGCAGCTGGCTTCCCATTTGGAACAACTTCGGTTTGGCTTGGATCCACAACAAATATATCCACTGGTGACATAGGTATCGCCTGATCGACCCAGTTAAACTTGAGAGTGTGTTTTCCTTGCGATTGAGGGATGTATGTAATGTCATAGAATCCTCTGTCCTTTTGCGAGGGAGTTGCTGAGAGCATGGAAGTAGGTTCTCTTCTATCATCTTCGGAGGGTCTCTCTGCCAGCACTTCAAGATTACCGGGACCAGCTTTCTTGGCATCTACTCTAAGTTCAATGTCAGATCCCACTTCCACAAAACTTCCAATGTCTTTAACGCCAATTAGACTGCACTTGCTGGCGTCTGTGGGAGGCATGATGTAATTGACTCTGAATGGACTCCTGGGCACTGCCTCATCATTGATTCTCACATCCACAGTGTAGCGATCCGGCTCAGTAGGGTCAAAGTGGAACATGAAGGTGTCAGAGTCTGGTTGCTTGTAGGTGGAAATTGCTGAGTTACCAACTGCGTCTCCAATGGCTGATCCACTTAGTACTCCATTCTTCTGCTCATCACTTTTCGGGTGAACTTTGACAACTAGAGGTGTACCAATGAAGATGGTGAATTCCTCCTTTGGAACTTCTTCGACAGTGTGTGCATCGAGTGTGTTGAGGGAGAGATTGCTTCCTTTATCCATATCGGGGGGAGGAGATTCCTCGAGGAGGATTGGAATATTCTCAACTGGCTCTATTCTCTCAGCCATAACTAGCTCCTCTTCGATCATTTTCCGGCGCAGATCAATCTTGTAAGGAGAATCTTTAAGCTCTTTCTCGTTGAAGAACACTGACAGATGGTAGAGGTCTGGTTGAGGAGGCACGAATGCAATCTTATATTTCTTAGAATCTGGAGAAATAGGTTTGTAGGTGACAGGAACATCTCCACATTCGTCTCCAACGCACTTGGCAGAAAGAGTTCCACTGGGTACAGTACTAAGGTCAATATGATAGTCGATGGGTTTCTCCGGAATAAAGACTGCTTCCACTTGTTCGGTAGGTGCTTGCACAACTGGCTCCTCCACAGGGGCTGGAATGTAGAGCACATGGAAGGGGCTCTGTGGCACATTATCATCGTTCAGCTTCACCTCAACCACGTAGTAGTCAGGCTCCGGTGGATTGAAATAAACCTCAAATACACCCTCAGCATTTTGTGAAGTTTTGACGGTGGAAGGTCCAGTAACTTCTCCATAAGCTCTTGCAGCGAGAGTACCATTTCGCTGTTTCTCATCTTTTGGACGCACTTTGAGTTTGAGTGCTTTGCCAATAACAATGGTGATAGGATTCTTCCGACGCTCTACGAGAATGGGGGCTTCTGGCTCCACTGGGAACATAGCAGGATTCCCAGACTCAACTTCGTAGGCTGGAATAGCTTCTTCAATCTTCTCCTCAACAGGTAGGCCTCTTGGTGCGGAAATGTAGCCATCTAGCAAGTCAGTGAGATTCATACCTTCATCACGAACGTCAACTTGTACTGGACTGTCAGGAATGGATTGCCCAGACCAAAGCACGTCAAATGAATGCTTTCCGGTGGCGTTTGGAGTGTACTCGATACCAAAAGTTCCATTTTTGTTGTTCTTGACTTTCAGTTCTGGGTTGCTCACTCCTTCTTCAGTTGGAGGCACTGACGCTTTGATACCGAGTTCACCACTTCCAGCGCCGTTGGTATCCACAGTGAAAGTGATTGGACGATTGATGT
Source organism: Halichondria panicea (assembly GCF_963675165.1). Taxonomy (NCBI): domain Eukaryota; kingdom Metazoa; phylum Porifera; class Demospongiae; order Suberitida; family Halichondriidae; genus Halichondria; species Halichondria panicea. The sequence goes on along the minus strand of NC_087385.1, from coordinate 5,895,705 downwards.
ACACAAAGTCTGGTTGATCTCGGATGGAGCATTTCTCGGGTTGAGCTGGTTGGCCATATTTGATAACAAACGGACTTCCTTTGATTTTGTTCTGTTTCATGAGCACATGGATGTGGTAGTATCCAGGGTCTTTGGGTTCGAGACTCAGTTTGTATTTTCCCTTGGTCACCTTCGAGATTTTGACTTTGTACGGTGTATTGGAATCCACGTGAACTGCATGTGCTTCTAAATCTCCTAGCTTGCAGTCAGCATTGATGTCCATTCCAACTGGCTGTCCGAATCCGTAGGTGGGTGGATCTGCAACATTGACTTGAATTGGTGTGTTTGGAATAGCCTCTCCAGCCCATGTAACATTGAGCTTGTGTTCTCCAGGTGCTCTTGGGGTGTATGAGATATCGTAGGCAGATTCAACTGGTGATTGTTTCACTTCAATTGCAGGGGCCTCATCAACGAGTGGTGCATCAGCTGTGACTGCAAGATCACCTGGTCCAGCTCCATCGGTATACACTTTGAAGTTGATGGGTTTGTTCACATACAGAGGTGATTTTTCGTCTAGCCCAACAATTCGGCATTTGTTTGCATCAGCAACTAGGGCATTGTATTCAACTGTCACAGGGCTTCTTGGAACTTCCTTATCTCCAACCGTGGCTGAAATGGTGTAGGTATCTCCTGCTGTCGGATTCAGCATAACTGAGTGTACATTGCTCGATGGTTTGGTGATTTTGAGTTCAGTCGGTCCGCTGTTAGTTCCAGTAGCTGTGGCAGTTAGTGGCTCCTCACTTAGGTCATCTGAGACAGAAATGTTGAGCAGAATTGGATCGCCTACTATCGATTTGATGTTCTCTTGAGAAGGAGGGATCTCTTTTTTGGATTCGTTTGGCTTGCCGTAATTTTCCACACGATACACATCAGTGACAATGTCTAGAGAACGTTCTTTAGCATTGGTGACAAAAGGACTTCCTGGAATTGATTTTCCACCCCAGGTAATTGCAAAGCTGTGATCGCCAATCATTTGAGGAGTGTAGTCAACACCGTATATTCCATTCATCTTGTCGGTAACTGGAAGTTCAACAGATTTGTCTTTCTTTTGTTTCGGTCCGAGAACCTTCACAGAAATATCACCAGGCCCAGCGTCGGCAGCAATGACAGTGAAGTTCAAGGGCTCTCCAACAAAGCACTTTCTGCCCAGACCTCCCACAGAAACGGCTTCAGGTTTGGAGGGCTTGCTGTAGCGGATCAAAATCGGACTCTCTGAAATTTCTTTGTCTTTGACAGTCACATGCACACGATACAGTCCGTGGTCTTTTGGAGAAAATGAAAGTTTGTACTTTGTCTTCTGCACTTTTGCGATCTTGACTTTGTAATTAGTGCCAGTGCTATCATGGATTGCCACAGCCTTGATATCACCACTCTTGCCTTCAATATCACAGTCCACTCCCACTGGCTTGCCGTAAGGATAGCTTGTAGCGGTGTCTGGATCGAAAACATTCACTGAGAATGGAGCATTCGGTATTGGTTGTTGAGACCAAGTGACACTGATTTTGTATGGTCTTGCTCGGTTTGCTACAAAAGTCACATCGAACATATTTCTTTCTTGTGGTCGTGAGTTGATGGTAATTTGTGGGGCACCAGGTCCCTCAACGGTGACATCAATTACTCCAGGTCCGGCATCTTTGCAGTCGACAGAGAAAGAGAGTGGTCTGTCAATGGGCACAATGATTCCTGATCGAGGAAGGTTCAAGAGTACACACTTGCTTGCATCGGGAGCTGCATAAAGAACAGGCGCCTCAATAATCTCTCCAACTTCTAGTACAGCACCAGGTCTCATATCGATCGTAAATGGCGATCCTTTTACGTGCTTGTCATCAAAGAGTACATTCAATGTGTAAAGGTCCTTCTCAGGTGGAGTAAAAGTGCATTGATACGTTCTCCCAACTATTTTGCTCAGCTCAACAGGCACACTTCCAATTTTCTCTCCAGTGCATGTAGCTTTGATGTCACCAGATCCAGCATTCGAAGTATCAACAAGAAGTTCAGCTTCTTCTCCCGGCTCGTTGTAGATTGGCACTGCACATTCCACCTCCTCTGGTCTTGGGGGTGGTAGCAAATCGACCAGGAAAGGAGATCCAGGCACTGGCTTTCCATCCCAACTGACATCAACCATATAGATATCGGGGTTTGGAGGCTTGAAGGAGACTAGGTACTCGCTCTTCTTGTCTTGGTTGACTTGCAGAGCCACTGGTCCAGTTGTCTCTCCAATGGCTTGGGCGGAGAATTTCCCCCAGAAAACATCGACCGTGTAGATATCTGGAAATTGTGGATTGAAGGTTACAGCAAAGGTACCATCACCAAGTGGTGTAATCTTGACAGGCACTCTACCGCTAATTTCTCCTTCAGCTTTGGCGCTGAGTTTGCCCCTTCCTGCTTCTGTTGTCTCAAAGTTCAGAGCTACGTCTTGTCCAGTCTCGCTGTTGTCTGCAGTGCTAGCGTGTAGTACCTTCTCAGAGTCTGGCGGGTAGAGGTTGACAGCGAAGGGAGACCCTGTCACATGATCGGTGCCGTAGTAGATCGAGAATTTGTACACATCAACGGATGCTGGCTCAAAGCTGACTCGATACTTATCAGTTCCAACGTTGCCATCTCTTTCCACTTCTTTTACAGCAACTAGAACATTGCCGGCACTTCTTCCTTGTACTTCAGCTCGTACTTCTCCATATCCAGCATCGGAACAGTCTAGCTCCACCCACACCAGCTTCCCTGCTCCGAGTACATTCGGGATCTGTATATCACTGACTTCAACTTTGTCAGCTGCAGCAGGAACAGCCATGAGGGAAGTAGTGTTTTCTTTGGCACTGTTGAACTGGGCCAGGTAGCTAAGTCGCAAGAGTTCATCGACTTCGGTAAATTTGGCAGGTGTAACAGTTCTTCTTACTCCAAGCAATTTTTCAGCTGCAACCATTGCTTGTTCGATGTTGGCAGGAGAGTTTTCGGGGGTCATTTCAGAATAGCTTGGGAACTTTCCTCCAGATACAGCATTTGTGAGTGCTCCAAGGGCCTTTCCACTAGTCCAGCTACTTGAAAAGTCTTTCACGTCTTCATTTGGGATTTGCTGTTGGATCCATTGCAGAAGAGTACTCTGTCCGCAAGAGCCGGAGACACAGAACTGGGAGATATACATCATCATACTGATTTCATCGGGTTTCTCGAGAGCGAATTCTTCAGGAGCAATGGACGGTTCGATTGCTAGTTTTGTCTTTGCAATCATCAATGCACTTTGGACATTTTGAGCGGCATTCGAAGCTTTAAGGGAAGCAGTGTCGATAAGTCCAGGCTGGCAGTAGTTGATGAGAACAGACAGCATCAGTCCGTTTTTCCAATCTGTGTTGAAGTTGGTGATGTTTTGGCCGGGCAGGACCCCGTTGATCCAAGTGAGGAGTGCTCGCTTGAGAATCATGAAGGCTGATTCGAGGTTTGCAGCAGTATAGCCGATTTCGTAATGGAGGATGAGTAGCCATATAATTGAGATAACACAGTGCTCCTTGTGTTGCAAGATATCATTTGGCTCTGTATAAGGAGAAGAATGCCATTAATTTTACAGATCCAATGCAGAGCAAACAAGATGACACTTTATATTCACTAACGAGTGCAAGAATGCATTAATTCTGCACTTGCCAATAAGTGTTATTATCACAGCTATGGAGTCATAAACAGCTCCATGCATGAGCGAACTAATGAAATTTTCCGTCAATGTATCACCTCTTTGATAAAATTATAGTAGACTAAAGTTGTGATAACTATTTAATTAACTAAGGCCATGCAGCATCCTACACACTAACTTGGAAACGTTATACTGTTGAGAGCTATCACGAGGTTCACATCTGTTCAATAATTTGGATTAAATGCTATACTTACGTATATTGGAGACAGCTATCTTCTCCACTTCCGTAATGAACTTGAAGGCAATGGCAAGGTTTTGGACTTTTTGAATCTTGATGACTGGTCGGGCATAGTATCTGCAATTAAGGGAAAGAAGCTTTAAAATGGAAATCAGTCAATTGGGAAGTCATGCAGATGTTATATAGTCATGCAGGTGCTCACTCTCACCTTCCCGGCATTTTCTTGCCTGGTGCTAAGCATTCGAGTAGCTTGATGAGAACAATTCCATTCTCCATGTCATCAGTGAGATTGCTGATGTTCAGTCCTCTTCCTTCCACCTTCTTGTTGATCCAGGTGATGAATGTTCTCGTTCTAGACTCAATCATGGCAGGGCTCTCATGACTAGAGCTTCCAATACTGAGTGTCTTCCTCATCCCTAGCACCTCTTCAAACTGGGAAGCCATTCTATTCACTTCACAGGCAAACAACCTTCCGTCGTAATGTCTTTGCAGAAACTGCAACAAGTAGAACGTTTAACTTTAACACTATACTCTTTACTAGCAAACATGCGAGACAGCAACAAATACTGAGCATGTCATGCATGCATAACTTCCACTGCACCTCTGTGCACCTAGCGCATAAAACTGATATAACTTCCATCAACAACCATGCATGATGGTACGCATTGTGTATACATGTTTATACTAAGTGTCAATACAACAACAGACTATAGCATGCATCATTTTACTCACATGAGAAACCTTCTTGATCTTGGGAGAGTTAGCTCAGCTATAATAATTATAGTGAAGCAACCTTCAAGGGTAGTAAAATACAATAAATTGTGGACTTTTATATCAAAGTCAAGTCAGGAAATGCACAACCCACACACTTTGCATTCCAGTCAATTACATCTTAATAGTGTAGCAGTGCTCACTGTAAGTATTCATGCACTCCTGGTATAGTGCATGAATATTATTGGAAATGTTAAGACAAAAAAGACACCACACATTTTGTCAGACACATTGATCAAGACTATAAGTGTAAACCATGCATACATATCCTTTCAATGGACAACAAGTATCAAAGTGACTGCATGCTCATAGAAACGTGCAATATAGTTATTGCCTCTTTCATGGGAGGGTGCAGATGAGGGAACAAGTCTTAGAAACATGTAATAAATGCTATAAGCTACGGAGGCTAGTACATTTTGTTTCAGACACATTATTTTGTTACGAGATTCAACAAATTGGGGCATAACATAATGGTATCATCTTGATGGTGAGGGTTATAGCATATAGACCATGTAAAATGCGTGGGGTTTTAGCTGAACATGTTCTCTGTTTCTTCTGTTTCTCTCAATCTTTAAAAATTCCCCTCTGCCCTAAGTTTTTGCAGTTGCAACTGACATGCATGCAGACCAGTTTCAACTGCAATATTTATTATGTAGTCTGAGAGCGACTGACTACAATCAGTACAACTAGGAGCACATGAGGTACAATAATAGTGCTATAGAATTATAGTACATGCAGCCATGACTGTATACCTATTAATAGTATGGCTAAGAGTGCAATATGGGATTAATAGCAGAGTACACTGTAAAAACAAGTGGGTTGTTTTAACACTGACACGCGTGTCATTTGATTGTCCCTCCAAATGACATGCTACACGTATGTCAAATTGAAGGTGTGTTGATTTGACCCACTTCTAGCGGGTCATTTTGGCACGTGTTATTAATCATTCCAATTAACGCCATTTCAATAATAAACAATAATGACGAGTCTATAGTAACTGAAAATGAAACAGAAGTGTTTGCAAAACTTGCATGCATGCATCCATTCCATTATAAGTGTTTACTATACAGTCCTTTAGTCCTTTGAACTTGTACTTCACACCTAAAATAATGGTGAAAAAAATATTATAAGTTGTGAACGCATTATATGAAATTACATACCTATTTCAGACCAGTATTAAGATTCAGACAGCTAGCTCACTTGGAGGGTGGTTAGGAAGGCCTATACCTGCAGAAGAATAATTATGCTGATGAGCTACAATAATAGTACACTCAAATTTGTGTAAATGCCTTGACAACGGCTAGAAAAAAGAAACAGACCGCAAAAATTAAGTTTGAGGATAGTTAAGAGGGCCTACATGTAGAATAATAGCATACAAATCCAATGTGTGTATGTGTTGTGGCAAAAAATGTGGTAAAACTTGTATGTATGGTTTTAGGAAACGTACCTCAAATTTGTGCCCTGACAGGGACCAGTATTAAGATTCAGACAGCTAGCTCACTTGGAGGGTGGTTAGGATGGCCTACCTGCAGAATAATAACTCTGAATAATTATGCTGATGACAATAATAAGTTCACTCAAATTTGTGTAAATGCCTTGACAACAGCTAGAAAAAAGAATCAGACCTCACAAATAAATGTTAGAGCAGTTTGAGGATAGTGTTAAGAGGGCCTACATGTAGAATAATAGCATACAAATCCAATGTGTGTATGTGTTGTGGTGGTAAAACTTGTATGTATTAATTGATAGGAAACGTACCTTTGAGCCCTCTGTTTCGTACACTATCACAATCGAAGGAGTCTGCCATTGTTGAGAAAGGAGAATTACTGACTCATCAGCCAAAAAAACAAGTAGAGTCTATCAATTCTGCAATAATTACATATTAATAGTCTTTTTAATAGAGAATATAAACCTACCACTGAAAAACTGGGTAGTTTCAAACTTGAGGGTGGTTCCAGCAGTTCAATTCTTTGAAGTGAACAGTTGTCTCGACTGTACTGTACTATACTTGGTTGAACTAACTAGCTAGCTACCATTTAAACAGTCTCACTCGTTGCTATGTCACATTTGTTGCCTGGGCCAGGGGGACATATGAAGTATGATTTTTACAAGTGATTGTGTTATCACTTGTAACAATCATGTTTATATGTAATGTACATAAGAAACGACACATGTGTAATGGGTCGTTTTCATTCAGTGGGTCAAAATGACATACTTTTAACTGTGATAAACCTTTCTAGAGGGTAAATAACACACTTTAAGAGTTTGGCACATGTGTAACACGCTACACGCGTGCTATAATGGCACATCTCTTTTTACAGTGTAACAAGCAATGGCAAGGATACTAATTGCACGAGGCGTAGCCGAGTGCTATTAACCTTGCCAGTGTTTGTTATGAGTGCTATTAATCCCTTATTGCACGAGTAGCCATACTATTGATTGTTAATCGCTTGTGATGCAGTTTTAAGGACATTTTTAGCTGTAAAAACATTAGCCGTGGCCATTATTGAAACGTGCGGTCGTCAAGGCAGTAATCCCCGAGGGCCCGAGGCTGTAGCGCAAATTTCATCTACTAAAGGCTTGAGGTATCTAAGTGAAATAAGGGACCTCTCAGTAACCAATCAGATTGCACCATTTGTGACAAGCATTTTCTAATTAAAACTATAATTATACCTACTATAGTCTTCCTCTAATGTTTCCGCATAACTAACTTTCAATACCCAGAATAATAATTATAAGTCTTCCTCTAATGTTTCCGCATAACTAACTTTCAATACCCAGAATAATAATTATAAGTCTTACTCTAATGTTTCCGCATAACAGTAACTCGATCTAGATCTAACTTTCACTATACCCAGAATGTCAGTAATTTAGGAAAGCAGTGGTTGTAATTATAATAATAATAGAAGCCAGTATGTCTACAGCACAGACTATAGTTACTGCAGCCTACTGGCAACAAGCAATTCATGTATACAGGCATTCATGTTAAAACAAAATGTTGGATTTACATAGATAGCGCTAAATTAAGTGTATAAGTGTTACCATGGAATGACAATTAACACAAACAAACACCACCAAATATTTGACACACATGTAAATAAACACTGACAGAGTGTTCTATAAAGCGTTGATCTCAACACGAAGGGATCACCACTTGTGTACTTGTATGGACCTTGAGAGAGCCTGTGACCGTCCTGAGCTAGGAGCACTGTTCCACGTCCTCTCACTCGCCCCAAGAACTGGCACTGGCTCAATCTATAAATAGATAATGGGTGCATGGGTATTGAATTACACAAGCTATCAGTTTACAGGTACACCTGTTCTAAGCCCGATGGGGGTGTAGCAAATGGATAGACCACTTAAGTATAGTTTGACCTCACACAGTGAACACTTGAATGTTTGTAGTAATGCCAGGAGTGCATGCATGTACTCCTGGCATTAATATAGCCTACTAGCTTCCACAAGTTGCATGTAAGCACATCCTGCACTAATGGTTTAATTCCATGGGAATATTTTTACGTTTATATGTTCAGCTAAGCAACCATCAAAGTCGTAATTCTACCTAGCCTCTGTTACCAAGCAACACCACCAAAACCATATTGGACCCCTACTGACGAGGGTACTATAGCCCTCTGTTACCAAGCAACACCACCAAAACCATCTCTGACAAAATTGATTTTAGGGCCCCAACTAGCCCTCTGTTACCAAGCAACACCACTAACCATCCAGTAATGTTATCTGCATGAATGAATTTACGTTCAATTGTGGTGAACCTACTTACTAAACATGTAAGCACATCCTACACTAATGGTTTAATTCCATGGGAATATTTTTATGTTCATATGTTCAGCTAAGCAACCATCAAAGTCGTAATTCTACCTAGCCTCTGTTATCAAGCAACACCACCAAAACCATATTGGACCCCTACTGCTGAGGGTACTATAGCCCTCTGTTATCAAGCAACACCACCAAAACCATATTGGACCCCTACTGACGGAGGGTATTATAGCCCTCTGTTACCAAGCAACACCACTAACCATCCAGTAATGTTATCTGCATGAATGAATTTACTTCAATTGTGCTGAACCTACTTACTAAACAATCAATCAACCAAGTAGGGCTACTGCAGTACCTTGGGACTGTTACCAAGCAACAATTTAAGTCCTTTTAGTGATTAGTCTGTTGTGTCAATAATAATCACAGACACCCCCTCTATAGCACCTTATAGTCATATCAGTTGCATCGTGTATTATATGGGGGGTAGGAATAGTTGTTAAGGGAATAGATGATAAAAGAAGGAATCTATTCGTTAAGGGAATAGATGATAAAAGAAGGAATCTATTCACACCTGTTGAAATTCCTTATGGTCAGCTCCAAATTAATCTACCAGCGCATCTTGCTTGGGAATTACATGTAGCAATTTTCCGGTGTACTATATATTTACAACCTGGGCACAGTACATACCTTGGTCCATTTTATCGCTCTTTCCGACTTTGTCTGTTTCTGCTTAGAAGACACCCAGTCAGCAGCTTGCTTGGAGAGAGACTGGTCCAGACTATGGTACTGCAAACAAGATTAGCAAGGCAGCTGGTCATGCACCGTAATAGAAATGGCAAAACAAAAACAGTCTTAAATTTCAAAATACAGAAGCTGTAGTCAACACAAGTACATACACAGAATCCTGAGCAAACCAGGAAATTCTAAGAGGATCGTAACAGTTGTCAGCACTCTGTTGTAGCCTAAGCAGAATTCTAACCACCATAAGAGCATAGGATTCACTGTTGTGGGGATATTTTAAGTGCAGATAATTATAGTCACTAATATGATTAAGCGCATTGTTCAATGAAGCGACATTGTGAGGTAGGCAAGGTACCTGGGCCTCTGCCTTTTCCAGTCTCTTAACAAGCTCAGCCCTGTCTGCCACATTAGCCACCACTTGGTTCTGAATGCAAGACACACACACACAGTGGTTACAGTGCATAGTGCCTCATCGCACACTAACAAATAACAATTATTATTGCGCAATGGGGGAGTAAAGTGTGTGTGGTAGTACATGTCTTGGGAATGCAGATGCTGTTAATCTCCCTCTCATTCCAAGCTAAAGTGCAATTTTTGTGTAACCATGAGTAAACAAGCCTTACTCTCATGTAGTGTGCATTACTGTCAGCAAATCGAACCCTCTTCATCAGGTCACCATTTTCAATTCGAAGTCTCCGTATCTCAGCCTTCAGATTTGCACTCTCCACCAACACAACCTACATTAATGAACATGAATGCCCACATAACGATTTCAGGGGTGGCAATATCAATATACACAGTTCCATTTTACCTCGATCATTTTACCTCATTTTTCCTGACAACGTCATCCACTCTCATTGGATTTTGAGATTTGCCTGTGCCTACCAGAGTCTCTGACAGAGTGTCAATGTAGGCCCTCTGGGCAGCTGTGCTCATACCATCTCCTCCTCTTGATGTAGATTTCTTCTGAAGCTCTTGCTCCAAAGCATGCTGCAGGGGACAAGGGGTAGATCTCTAAAGAAGCTTTTAGAAGTTATGACCCTTTTCCAATGATGTTTACATGTGCGTATGAGAAATGTGCATGGAAGGATCTTTACCAGATGTGAATAACTATGCATTCAAAATACTTCACATGCATGACTTGAACATACTTTGAGTCCTTTCTGTTTGCGTCTTTCTGCTGCTAACATGTCTTGAAATCTCCGAGCATGCTCATGGGCATTAGAGAGTTCAGAGTTCATCTGAGAGAGCTTCTTGTTAGCTTCCATTGTTCTTTTTTCAAACTGTTTCACAGCTCTCGAAGAGGCCATTCGGCTTTGGAGGATGTCTTGCTGGAGACGATCATTACGTCCACCCAACTCCACTAAAGCCCCTTCTTTCTGATGCAGACTAAGCTCTGTCTGAAGTAGAGCATTCTCCAGTTGGACGTTGCGAATCACCTGAAACCAACAGAAACACATAGTTGTTATACTAGTTACACTAGTTATAAACTAGTTACAGACCTGTTCTTTCAGTTTTAGTCTGAGAGCCTCGGCCTCAGAATCTGGTGCTGGCCCGTCAGAGTTTAGTCTCTCTAGCTTCTCTTCCTCAAAGGCAATTCTCAGAGAGGCCAAATCACTTTTCTTTTTGTCTAGCTCCACCTGAGAAATTTCCATAATAATTAACTAATGCTATAATTATTGGAGGCACCTTCACACCAGCCAGTTGTTCTGATAGCACCGTTAGTCTATCGTTTTGCTCAATGGCTTCAATTCTCTCTCTCTCCAGCTCCTCCTTCCAAATAGCTCTCTCTTCCTCAAACTGCTTTCTTTCCTCCTCATAGTTTTTAATACGCTGTTCCAGGTCCCTTTCATTTCTCTTCAGTTGAAACTGTAATGCCTGATTCTCCTTCAGACAACCATCAAGATCCTTGTAGCGCTTCTCAAAGGTGCCTACGATATTAGAGGTTAATAGGCCTACTCACCTAGACTGAGTGGCTTACCTGCAAAAGTGCCAAGATCTCTCTTCAACGCAACATTAGGAGCGTGTGTAGCAGCTAGACGTGCACGGAGGTTCCTCAACAGTGAAGCCTGAAAATGAAAAAAAAGTGTTGTAAAAAGCAGCCCCGCCCCCCTTTCTGCAGCTCACCTCTTCACCACCTCTCTCCTGCGCCCTTGTTTCAGAGGTCTCAATTGACTCTAAGAGGCTGTCATTCTTGTCAGAAGCTCTATTTAGCGTCTCTTGAAGTCTTGTTAGCAGCTCTAGCGCTAACTTTGTGTCTGACACTACAGTTGTCTTTGCAGCCATCTTTTTTGCATGCTGTCTCTATGGTGACTCCTCATTTGACCGAAACCTAACCCACGTGGCAATGGAAGATCAGAAAATCCTACAGTCAGCAAAAGTAGCCTAAGATCAGACAAAAAAATGAGTGAAAAAGAGCCCCAGAACATCCTCAAAGGGGTTCAGCATGTGATACTGATCTTGTCTGGGAAGGGTGGAGTAGGCAAGAGCACCATGACCACTCAATTAGCTCTCTCACTGGTACAAGCAGGCAAAACTGTGAGTGGTGGTGTCTGAAAATTAATGTGTTCTGTGCCAAAGATGTCCATTTAATATTTTTGGTACAGGTGGGAGTCCTGGATGTGGATCTGTGTGGCCCCAGTATTCCTCGTATGCTCAATCTGGAGAATAATGATGTACACCAATGCTCAGAGGGGTACGACCACTAGTACATGGCACATCATCAACACATTAAGTACGTGATTATTTGTAGATGGATTCCAGTGTATACTGACCCCTCCAAGAAGCTCGGGGTCATGTCTATTGGGTTCCTGCTACAGAATAGAGACGATGCAGTGATATGGAGAGGACCCAAAAAGAATGGTAGGTTGTTGTTGATCATAAATTTCACTTCATTCTAATTATTTCTACAGCCATGATCAAACAGTTTCTGACTGATGTGGTGTGGGGTTCGCTGGACTACCTGCTCATAGACACACCACCAGGTACTAGCGATGAGCACATTACAGTTGTGGAGAATGTCAAGAATGTGAATCCTGACGGAGCCATCCTTGTCACCACTCCCCAGGTGACTGAGTACAGGTATCTTGACTGAGTAGCTACCTTGATTGTCTGTTTCTGTAGGGAGTTGCTTTGTCTGATGTGCGTAAAGAATTGAGTTTCTGTCGTAAAACAGGAATACCCATACTGGGAATTGTGGAGAACATGAGTGGCTTTGTATGCCCCAACTGTACAGTAAGTCAATACCCCGACCTCTACATTGTCATGCCGTGCACTGGCTTATACATGCAGGAGTGTACTAATGTGTTCTCCACTGGAGGAGGGGAGAGCTTGGCAAAACTCTGCAGTGTACCGTTCTTAGGTAGGTCCACTCATGCTGGTCGAGGGGGTTACTATGGGTTTTTTTTTAACACAGGGAGAGTGCCACTGGACCCAAGACTGACTCAGTGTGTGGAGGAAGGCAAGAGTTTTGCAGAGGTATATCACGACACACCAGCACAGAAAGCAATGACAGATATTGTAGATAAACTGTTAGTACAATCATAGAATAATAATCAGATTTTAATACATTTATTCTTGTGTTAAGTGTTGTATTAGCTGTAGTCAATCGTTGTTACGAGAAGGTGGAGGTGCACTTGGTGGGAGTGGCGGTGGACTTGGTGGGGGTGGGGGTGGAGGTGGAGACGTAGTTGGTATGGTTGGAGTTGGAAGTGGTGGTATGGTTGGTGTTGTTGCAGCGCTTGGTAGGGGTGGAGGTGGAGGTGGAGTTGGTATGGTTGGGGTTGGAGGTGGTGGTATGGTCGGTAGGGGTGGGGTTGGAGGTGGTGGTGTGGTTGGTGTTGTTGCAGCGCTTGGTAGGGGTGGAGGTGGAGGTGGAGTTGGTATGGTTGGGGTAAGAGCAGTTGGTAGGGGTACCAGTGGGGTTGGAGCAGTTGGTATGGTTGGGATTGCAGCACTTGGTAGGGGTGGGGGTGCACTTGGTATGGTCGGGGTAAGAGCAGTTGGAGCAGTTGGTAGGGGTGGGGGTGGGGGTGGAGCAGTTGAAATGGTTGCGGTTGCAGCACTTGGTAGGGGTGGAGGAGGTGGAGGAGGTGGAGGTGCAGTTGTTATGGACGGGGGTGGTGCAGTTGATAAGGGTTGGTGGTTGGATGGCGAATCTTGTGTAATGGCATTTTGTTCAGATCCCTTATGTTTCTTGCTTGTTCTTTTCTTATGATCATGTTCATGGTCTTCTGAATGCTTTCGTTTCTTAACAGACTTTCTACGTTTTGAGTTACCATGGCCATCTTTCACTGGCTCCAGTCTTGGTTGTTTGTCTACCACCTCTGCATCAAAATGTACTTCCACTTGAGTGATGATGGTTTCCTTGGCAGGAGTCTGTCTGAGATCGTCGACACTAAGTTTGTCGAATAGTGATAGCTCCATTTCATTGTACTCTGTTGAGTCTGGGGCCTTGGTGTCTGGTTTTCGTTGTTTTCTCTCCTTGCTTTTTACTCGTTTCTTTTCCAACCTTCTCAATTTATTGAGTGCATACCTCACACACTTTACAATCTGGAGGAATATTTGTCTCATTTGTAGGAACAACAAAATTAGCTAGATTACTTACTGCAAATGGTGTAATCACTAGGTACAGTCCTCCATTAACGATGAGTAGAAACAGAAGCCCAGCTATTGGCAGACTTTCGATCCTGAATTTCAGCTCCACGCTCTCTAGGGCTTTTATGTAGGATGGCTTAGGTGGATGGCAAAGCATAGCATCTGTAGAGAATTATACATGGGTGAGGGGGTTAGCTGAACATCTTTCAGCAGCCACAACTTTAGTGAAATTGTCAATGATGTTATCGGGGCCATAATCATTGTCATTTTTCGGCCTTGGACCATGGATCCATGATATTGCCAAAATTAATTGGCAAATAATATTTTTTTATCTCTCATCAAAATAATCTGAACTTTGATGACACCAATTGAAAGATCCTTTGGAATTCTAAGTGGTAGCTGAAAGAGTCCCGCAACCAATGATTAAACAGCCATAACTTTACTATAGACCTTTCAAATGGGATATCATCAAACTTCATACTTGAGAGATACAAGTATTTGCCAATTTGGCGATACCATAGATAATAGCCCATGATCCAAGGCCGAATTTCTTGTAAATTAATGTTTGACTATGTAGGGCTCTAATAATCATGCAAACTACATGTAGAATTCCAGGCTTACCATCATCAAAATCAATCTTCATTTCGTTAATTGAAATCATTCCCTCTTGGCACATGGAGAATATTTCCAAGTGACAATCTTCCATACGTTGGTGAGAAAAGAACTCCCTCACAGTGTTGTTGTACAAATCACTGTACATGTATTATACGCACACGAAACAATTATTGTAGGCGAATTAACACATTAAACTGACTCACCAAAGGGGATAGAACGTCACTAGCATGGCAGTGTTGTGAGTGCCAGGTGGAGGTAATGGAAACACTTCAGCTTTCATAGTCATAGTTTTGTTGTGGCCCAGTACATTGTGTCGATAACAATCATGGTCGGCAGTAACTACATCCTGTGTGTGTGGAGGGGACACATTAGAGAGCTGTATGGGGTTAGTTGTGGGTAGTTACGTTTGCTGAGTGTTTGAAGTAAATCTGTACTTGTCCTTGCTCTTTAGATACTTCAATTTCCTCTATTAGTTGCTTGCCTGAAAAAAACATAAAAAAAACATAATTATGTATTGTAGCTAGTGATGATCTTACTCTTCTCGTAATTGCAGGTTGGGAGAATCCTATTTTCATATGTTCTCACTCTCAGGTTGCATTGGGTGATAACACTAGGCGTTTTATGTGAGCCTGAGTGCTTTGAAATATCTTTTAGCTCAAATGTGCAAGTGTGGCTGAGATCTTCTCCATAGTGATAAAGCTCTTCCGTATCCTTGGGCACAGGGAGGTGTAGGCGAAATTGTGCTGCCTTCTTTTGATCCTATTAGGACACAATGCCAGTTAGCAATCTGTTTAAGTGGGTTAAAGAATGCACTCAGTCTATTTACCCACCCACTCATTTGGAGATAGCACCCACAATAATGTCTACCTTGTCTGTTGTTTCACTGGTGATAGCCAATCATTAATTAAACACATGACTACTGGTGGGCCGGGATTGATATTCATTTCTAACCTTTTTAACTCTTAATATATGCTGTCCTGTTCCGTTGATAGCGATCCCTTCACAAGCAAAAATTACCTCATATCTTATAGCAATCTGAGGAAAATTTGACAATTGATTTATGTGGAAATGTAGGAATCTCATTCACCTTATTGGGAGCTGGTAAATGAAATTCAACCAGAGTGTTACCACGCCATATGCCTGGATCCTCGTTAATGGAAGCAATTGTCCACATGCCTTTAGGACATTCTCCAAGTTCATCCTAATCCATGTTTCGTAATTTTAGCATGAATACACTTGTTATAATTATTTGTACCTTTAGTGATTCCCTGCGTAGAGTGCCTTGTAATTGTGCAGAGGAGTGAACTTGTGCAATGCACAAAAACATCAGAAGGGAACCGACAGCGTTGCTCCTAATCATATCCTGAAGCACATGGTAATGAATTTCAGCAACTTTAACCTGCTGCACAACAACAAAGAGTTATGCACATTGCTTACCTATTACCATTTCTTTGCAAGAGACTTATTCATTACCTGTTTCCAGGCAACCTTTCAGAAGAATGTATTATGACGTTGGTCTCAGATCTTGCTAATGTGATAAGCATCCTGCATGATTGAAATGTGGGCTGTAACTTAACTAGCTGTTGATGTTAGCTAGCTACGTACCTAGCTCTCAAGCTCAAGCTTTAAAAGTATATACAGCAGTCAGCAGTCAGTATAAAGTGACGCTGAGCTCTATCTATACCAAGCAATGCCAATGGATAGGGAAATTGCAAGATCGTTTCTGGACTGGTCCACAGAGGAGGTAGCAAAGTGGCTGAGCACACTGGGTCTCTCACTCGACTATTCAGAGCAGTTTAAAGGTATGTAGTGGACAGAATGCATCATCATGAGCTTCAGTATTTGTATTAGACAATTACAAACAATGAGGTCTAGCTCAGCTCAGCTAGCTCCGGCTCCCACGAGCTCCTTTGTGTGTGCAATCATGCATGATAAAGTAAATGCCTGCTCTGTCTTGTATGTATATATGTCAAACTATATCCGTCTCTTCCTCACAGATCACCGGATTACTGGAGAAATCCTCATCAAGCTAAACTCTGCTGCTTTAGGTAACCTAGTGCATACATGTATGGCATAGCAATACGGCATGTGGCAACAGCTTTCTAGCCAATTGATCACTGCATTATACGGAACAATTTGGCAACTGCAATAGCAACACAACATAAATGATCCGAGTATTTAGACTTGGGGTAAACAGCATTGTTCTGTGTGAATTGCAAACCAACTACAAATGTGGTTAAACTGTACACCACTAAAATCCAGTTATGATAAGTGCCTGTGGCATAGGGCACACCACAGTTTACTTAGCTAATTAACAAATTTCATAGTGCATCCCCTTCTATATACAGATGAGTTACGGATCACGGAGGGAGGTGATCGAGTTAAGATCCTCCAACAGATCACCACAATGCGAGCTGATCTCATCATCGACTCGCCTGCTCGACGAGTGAGATCACCTGCTAAGTTGAGACGATTCAGCGAGACTCTCACACGAACAGCCTACTCGCCCAACCACAGGCTAACCAGGCCCAAGTACAGCACTGGTACTTTGGACCAGCGTACCTTCTCCCCCACTAAGAGAGGCCACACTCCTATCAGCCCCAAATACATGGAGGGCTTCACTCACATCTCACCGGACTCCCTGAGCTTGGAGAGCCCGATCAGCTCTGGGATGAACTCTCCTACAAAGTTCCGAAGTCGAGATGTCAGTCCCCACGAGGGTGTGAGTGTGGAGAGGAGAGAGAGGGAGCTGGTCAACAGGCTCAAGGCAACTGCCACACTACGAAGTCACAACATGAGGAGGCTCTCCAGGAGTCTGGACAGCTTGTTTCAGGTGTGTGTGTGTTTCGTATACTAAAATCTGTTGTATGTTATGATATCAGTATCATAGCATGCAACAGCCTAACCCTAACCCAACGTAATTTTTTCACTAGAGTTCTACGTGTATGAGCATACCCAAGGCTTTTAATTAACGAATAAAAAAGTTGCGGCCAACTTTCCTTAGATAAATATGCTTTGAATTATTAGTCTCAATTCATGGAACTCTTTCAAATGTAATAGGCCTCTGCATACCTCCACTATTTAGACACACTTCTTTCAGCTTTTATCTCAGCGTATTCACTCCTAGCCAACACTGTTCTGGTTGACAGTTATTAATGTGTACAGCTATTGCATGCTTTGAACTTTGTTGCAGTACGTATCAATGTTGGGTAACATCTGGAAGTAAATAGTTTGTTCCAAACAAAGTTAGGTAATTGATATTTAAGACAGTTGTATTTAGTAAATAAAGACCTCCGTTCATGACGGTAATTAGTACTGAGTCTAAGTTCCCTCTGCACCTTATTCACATTCCAATCTCAGTGAGGACATTAGCTCTTGATAGCTGCTCTTCCTACTAGACAGAACATGCATGAAACCCTTCTGCTGCAATAATGCTGTGGCTTCTCATGGAATGCACTCTGGCTTCCACTGCATAGTTTCACATTTATTGTTCTGTATGTACTGCAATAGAGAGCATTCGATTTGCTAATTTCTTAATGTGTGTGTGTGTGGCTAGGCATGGTGATGTATCCTGTACGTGTCTGTGTCTTGTCACTATACACTCAATGTGTACGAAACCCATGTCAAAGGGACTGGTGAATGGCCAACGACTGTATTCTTTTGTTACCAGGAATTAGAAGCAACGTTGTGGTACAACAATCCTCTTGTTGAAACAAGTTGATAGCAGTGACAATACAATGCCGAGTTGTGAGCAACAGACTAGCACCTGAATAGATATAGAAACCTCTATTGAATAATGTGTTATCTGATTATAATAGGATCACAAAGTACATTTAGTAATGGCTATTGGTACCGTCTTTGCAGGAAGGGGAGGACATATTCAGTATCTCGGCTAAAGCTGAGTTCCAGGAGAACTGCAACTCACGACTGGTATATATCCTGAGGGAAGAAAACACAGCTCTCAAGAGAGACTTGGAAACCTACTACCAGAGAGTCAGAAAGCTGCAGAAAGTAAGTGTTCTTTTTATTGTGATTGATTTTGTGGTGAAGTAATGATTGACTCTGATAAAATGTTAGTGAATACTGTACATCACACTGTCCCCCCTACTACAGTTGGAGCAGGAGATTGAGCACATACGCGAGGGCCAGTGGATGCTGGAGGCAGGCACCAACAGGAGGGAGAAGCTTGAAGGTGCTCTGAGGACAAAGCTCGAGAAACAAGTCCGTAGCCTCAAGGCGGAAACTGTTCACCTTAAAGGTAAAGGTTGTTGTGACTCAGCCTGCCATGAACATGTCATTAGGGTCAGGGCCAAACACTATGTTTGATTTGCTCATAGCTTAATTCGAGGCAGAGAGAGAGATGTATGGGTGTAGGTGCGTGTGCCCTTATTATGGAGTGTTGATGCAATAGTACTGTGGCATGCGGCAGGATGTAAACAAGCTAGCTCTTTGATATGCTCCACTGACTATGTTTGGTTGTAATGTTATTAAAGGGAATCATGGAACACTGTGAATTAATTTGTGTGGTATGCCATTAGGTAATGGATTGAATGCATGGAGGTATACTGCTCGCTAGCTCACTGAGCCAAATGATCGTGTGTGTGTGTGTGTTTCTGCAGCTGAGCTTCACAGGAACAAAAAGCAAGATGGGAAAGGAGATATCAAGAACGGGGTATGTGGTACGAAACTGGTTAGCACTCACTAGTTACTCTACAGTACTGATACCTAGATAACCTCCATTCCCGTGCTAACACAGTCGTTATTCTT
Source organism: Halichondria panicea (assembly GCF_963675165.1). Lineage (NCBI taxonomy): Eukaryota > Metazoa > Porifera > Demospongiae > Suberitida > Halichondriidae > Halichondria > Halichondria panicea. The sequence continues at coordinate 5,876,542 of NC_087385.1, read as the reverse complement.
ACAGGAGGTGTCCAGCCCGAGCAGGTCTAAGGAGATACGCAGAAGAGACACCATGATCATGAGACTAATAAAGCAAAGTAAGAATGCACCTCTTTTTAGCCTCCCACATTACCTTCTCATGTACTGTTCCTTTTGGCTACTAACGAGTCTATTGTCGTGTATGTTGTATTTGGAGCTTTGTGGGTTGGCTATTTCTGACTATATATATACATTTCATCTTGCTTGTTATTCCTGACTATGTGCATTTATCTTTGCTTGGTACTACCTCCAGATAAAGAGTCCGTGGCTGCTCGTGAACAGTTAGAGAAGGATCTCCATTCCACTAGAATACAACTCCAGGAATGGGACAGAGGTGATGGAGCTGGTGGGGAATCTACTTCCGATTCCCATACCGAGAGAATCAATTCTGAGACAGAAGTGAGTACACTGAATCACCAATCATTATACGTACAAAGAAGCCCAAAGCAAAATCACAATTTTTTTCTTTCCTCCTCAGAAAAAGATGTCCCAGATGTACTCCCAAAGCATAGACAAGCTCAAGTCAGTGCTGTCGGCCATGCAGAGCATGAGTGCTAAGAGGGAGAAGCTTGAGAAACACTTGAGAGGGCAGCTGCTGGCTGAGATCCAGCGACTCAAGGGTGGCTCAGTGGGTGGCGGGAGTAATGGCATAAAGAAAACACCTGCAGACCTCCTTGTAAAGGTTGCCACTCTGGAAGCTGACCTAATCAAGGTATGTATGTATATAGTGGGCATTCCAACTGTGTTTTCTCTTGAATGTAATATTATCTGTAGCTACATTTATCAACTCATGTGCAATGTTATGGTACCTGAAACAAGAGTTCATGTTAACTGCACGTCTCCCCCCTTCCAGTGGGAGCAAAGGTGTCTGGAACTGGTGGCAGAGAAGCAGATGGCGTTGGAGGCTGCAGTCATTCCCAGGGACTCTCGTATGGAGCAGTTGGAGAGGACAGTTTCAGAACAAACAGTGACCATTCAAGAACTTTGTCACCAGAGATCCTCGTACATATCTCAACTCACCGACACAAACAAGAAACTGGCAGAACTCGAAACAAAAGTCTCCTCTTTGCGACAAACTGTAACCGAGAAAGATGCTGTTATTCAAGCTCTCCAACATTCGTTCCTTGACCCGGAAGACCTGAGTCAAGACGAGTATACATTCATGGGCTCACCCGTTCTACACCACTCTCCTGTAGCTGCCAAGAAACTAGGGTTCCCTCTAACCGGAGCTCAAATGGATATTGACGGCACCGTATCCCTTCCTGGCGACATCACCTCGAGTTACCCCATCTTCCCACATTCTCCACCCACGAGAAAGAGAGGTCTTCCCAACGGTGCATACGCCGCTAGAGGACACATGAGTGAGAATCTATCCCCGGTACGAAGATACTCCGACAAAGGGGTTGCAGTTGGTCCTCGATCCCTGTCCCCTGTAAAAAGAACAGCTCCACCTCCTATGTACATGATGAAGGACCCTCCAGCTTACGGCAGTGGTGGAAACGGGTCCCCCAGTCCTCATTACAACAAACTGAACTATCCCCTCCCAGTATCAAACTCAGCTCCCAACAGTCCAAACAATCGTACTGGATTGAGGAGGGGTCGAACCTCGCATCCCAACATGCACTTCCTGCAAGTACCCTCCTCCAAATCTCCTCCTCCGTCTAGCCCTTGGAAACCACCCTTTGAGAATGGAAAATCGAATTCAGGGCCAGCAGAAATGAGGAGAAACCATTCCAAGCCTCCCCTGTCACCCAACCCTGCTGCAGACAGAGCAGTCAAATCAAAAACTCCACCCCCAAACCACAAACTGGTTTCATTTTCTTCGTCCACTACTTATAATCTGTCCCAGAAGCAACGTCATCACTCAGTGGATGATGTGGTCAAAGATCGATCCACGTCCCTTGCCATCAAAAAAGGAACACCAAATTCTATGGAACTATTCAATTCTCTGCTTGGTGATAATGCACCTCCTCAATCTCAGAGCGAGTACAAGCAAGCTATGCATACGGGCGGAGTCAGGGAAAGGGGGGTTCTTCGTCAAGGTCATCAACATTCCAAATCTTCACCTAGCTCCGAGAGAAGGAACTGTTACACTATTGTAAACTAGTTTCTAATTTATTGATGCTCAGTTTCATGTCAATTATCGTTCATGCATGTAACCCCTCACAGTAATCTTCTTAGTCATGTTTGTTCAACCGTCATACATGTATATTCACTCACACATTTTGCACAAAAGAAAAAGTACATAAAAAGAGTCTGTGCTTTAAAACTGGGTCTAAAAAAGTTGGGGATATAAAGTTTTTAGGTATACATGTATAGAAGTGTTAAGAGTCTTAGAACCAGTTTGCAAATACGAAATGATTGTTCACTGAGATGATAAAAGAGCCGACGATTGTGCCTATGAAGAGGAACCCGACCACAAACGAAGGGTAGATAGGTACACTCGCCAATTTAGCCTGGGGGGGGGGACAGGTAAAAGAATATATATGCCCATAAGTATCAAACCCAAAATAACCGTTGATTAACACACAAGCTAGATATCTTAAAATTGAACCTTCCAAACTCGCCATTTAAATGTACAGGTAAGTATTATCAGCTAGAACTGAGGGATACCCTCACAGTGAGGCAGAGATCATGCATAACTAGCAAGTGCTGTAAAGAGACTAAATCAATTCTGCTCAAACATAAACACAATGCTATGTAGTGCTTACAGTGTATCTTGTGGCATTTGTGTACTGTAGAAAAAAGTCCAGGTCCAGCTGGGGGGTCCCTGCATACACAAATGGTCGACTGGCGATCTCCAGCCCTAGCCGTCGCAGCTGTCTACAACGGGCGGTGAGTCTGGCAGCCTGGGGGTACATGAAAGAATTTATTCGTCTATGAAAAGGACTTTAAATTCACAATGATACTACAAATAGTGATTGTGTATTCAGGGAAAAAACATTTGTGGCAGCCAGCAACACACCACCTATATATACTATGTCATGTAACTTGGTGCCAAAAGAATTGCCAATCCTATGAACAAAAATAGAGGATATGAAATAAGGGGATCCTCAAGCCATCACATTTTGTAAACTAAATCGCAATGGCCTCACTTGTATAATTGGGGCAGCAGACAGCAGGCTCCACTGGAGGATGTTGCCAATGCCAACCACCACACCTAGGTAGAAGATGGGTGTTCTAGAGTTAGAGTCCATCACTGGGTACTGGGCCAGGTTGTAGATAGCTGTAGGGGGAATGGTGTGGAGGTCAAGAGAGTAGTGGGATTAACATTCTAGTAGTAGCTTACATGATAAGAAGTTGCCGATGAAGATGAACATCATGAGAGTGGTTAGTGTAGCCAGCTTGCTGTTGATCACTTCGAGGTACTTGTACGTCTGTCGAATATCCTATTGATAAACAACAGAAGGATTAAGGATTACTATGAATGTGAAACCTCCACACACCATCATACACAAACACACAAGAACTTGTACACAGTTTATCCCTGCTCACCTTGATAGCATCCTCCAAGCTGTAGGTCTTAGCCCTCACTTTCTCCATGATGCTCGAAATGTAGTATTGTATGAGCTGACTCTCGGACACGTACGTCACCACCACGGCGAAATAGAGCAGGTCAAAGAACACAAACCCCACTAGAGAGAAGAGTACGCACACGTAGCGAATAATGTTCTCTGGGACACTATGAAGCGATGTGCTGCACATGGGTACAAAATAGTGTGAGTTTATAGTTGCAAAGTTTCCCTAATGGGACCCATGTTTTGTTTTCATGTTCAGAAAAATAATTACATGTACATGTATTATGATGATTTTTGAACCAGCAACAACTACAGCTGCAAGTACATACATAAAATTATATGTACAAGGCTTTCAGAAGTTTTATCACATGACATGATTACCTAAGGATCATTTTGAAATCACCGTTATTATCAGTATAGTTAGGGCTACAGAAACCATGTTGTATTTTTAAACTCAAAAGCTTAGGCCCACCTGTTGAGAGGTCTGTTCATGGGTATAAGCAGCGCCTGTATGAAAGTGTTGTCATCCAACAGCTGCAGACTAAGGAGTCGTAAGATGTTCAAACTGATGTCCAGTATGATCCAGAGCACACCAGACACAAGGAAGTACCTGGAGCATAAGATGACAAGCATATGCTGTCACACAATGAAAACTAGACAGAATCACAATACACACAATGTACAGTATCTTAATTTTATACGCTACAATGAATAGTACATGACATTGTTACTGTATTTATACGCTACATGAATAGTGCATGCAACTAACGACTCATGAATATCAGCCTCACCTCAGCACTCTAATGATGCCCTTCTTGCTTACGTTGACCTGGCTGTGACTAAGGAACACAGTCTCAATCAGTGCAGCTAGGTGTTCGGGCTCCCCATAACGAAAAATGTACACACCATAGAGGAAGGCAGTGAGGATGAGGAGTCCAGGGATTACCTCATCTACCACTAGGTGGTCCGTGCAGTTGACCAGCAGCTGAGTCTCGTTCAAAGCAAAATAGGCCGTCTGTAGAAGAAGAGGTAACTATAGTAATACAGTTATGGACTTCAATCTTCTTGATTCAAACCTTCTAAACTATCTGACAGAGAACGTAATATTGATTACAGATAATCCTAACAATGGAATCGTTTCTATGGTAGCAGCTGTGACAGCTGTGCTTTACCTGTGTTCTATAGTAGCAGGTGAAGTTCTGTGTGATGATGGTGGCCAGGAGCACGAGGAAAATGAAGAGGGGGTAGGTCACATTGAAGGCCAGACTCAGTTTATTCCTGGCCAGGTCCAGGGCCGCCTCTCGTAACCTACGCCAACCAATCTGAAGAAGCACAAACTAATTATGAGCAAACAGGAGACAACAACAACGAAATACATGAACAGTACGTGACATGCAAACTGGATTCTGCTATTTCCATTCATAGCTAAAAAAAGAACTCACCATTTTCAGAAAGATGAGGTATGGTTTTAGGACTGTCCTCTTACACTCGAGCAGCTCATGTGATGTTGAGGAGCCATCAGTATTGATCTGAACAAGTTTATAATTATGACAACAGGTGCTCTGATATGAAGTGCATGGTAACTATCTATTATATCACGTACAATGTACATGTAGGTACATGTAAGGATATGGATTCTGAAACAACTTTGTTTAGCTTAGCTAAAGCCTCTCACTATCAATCCTAGCAATCTACAACACCCCAGACCCCCTCCCTAGCAACACCCCATGCCTGCCTACCTCCACTCTGACATAGTCTTCACCCTGACTGAAACTAAAGCGGCCATCAATCTCCCCTATGTAGGTGTTATTGGTGTCCTGTGTCCTCCTGTGGGAAGAGGGTCGCCTGTCAGTCAGCAACGAGTCATCCTCGGGGGAGATCACAGCCGACCCTCGGGACGAACCTGCACAAGGAGGGGGGAGTGTCATTAAATATGTCAAACTTTAGTTTACTACTACTAGTGACTTCACCACCTCTGGTCCTGCTGTCGTCATCATCGTTCTCGTAGAGCACGTACATGCCTCCCTCCGGGATGTACTCCTGATATTGTCGAGGGGATCGCCCCGTATCCACATCCTGACCATGCCCACCTACAGTGCATATGGAATAACAAAGCTTATCAATTTGCAATTGTAGTCCTACAACAGCAAACGCTATCAATTGTCTTTATTAATTTTATGCTTCCTATGCGTCTCAAAGACACACATAGCTAACAAACCTGGAAAGGTAGATCTCTCCCTCTTGGGTGGCTTCAAGATCCCCCCCTGACTGTGTGGTGAGGTGGAGAAGGTGGCAGCATGGATATGGCTGTCTCTGTGCTTTGTCTCTATCTCACGGGCACTGTGAATGAGGGGGGGGGGGGTCATTGAGACAAGCACAGCTCTTGATATAGCTAGCTATTTGTAGTGGCTTGTTTGTACTGTTCAATAACAAAGGCAGACTCTAGTGACTTCTATACAACAAAACTAGAGCTTTACGATATGTGTGGGTGGGTAGCTGGATCAGTAGTGAAGTCCCTGGCTAGCTGACACAGGGGCTTTGCATTTTTAATACTAGCTCATAGATACTATAAATTACACAGTGCAGTAGACATCTATGGCTAGCTGCTTACCTTGAAGGCGGCGGTGGGCTAGACATGGAGCGCTTGATGTCTGATACTTCTACTTCCACTGTGTTTATATTCAAAGCAGTCTTTGCCTCATCTGGGTTTATGTCTATCATCGGCTTCAAGTCGAAACTCGTTGACACATTGCTGCTGAATGACATGACTTGTTTGTTTACAGTTTCAGCGTTTTGCTGTTGAGAACAAGGGAAAGATCGCTATTGAAATAAAATTAATACAGTCTAGTGGATATACTCATACCATGTACATGTACATAGATCAGGTATGCTGTAATGTATATATTGCACATGACCTTATAATTCTTATATTGTATGCCGAGGGTATAAAACTTCTTTTATTTATCTTTTATTTTTATTTATCGTACAGGTCCATGTTGTACAGCATAATACAAACAGAATTTAATACAGTCCAGTAAAAATTTTCTGTCACAAGAAGCGGCCATAGTAGAACTCTGTACAGGATATAAGACAATTAAGGCTTGAAGAAAAGACAACAATTTTTACCAGAAGAGTCTTTGCTTTTAGCAGAGACGCCATGTCGTACTGGACTAGGAGGTGTGGGGGAACGTAGTGGTTGGTCAGAGTAGGCCTCCCCTCGAGACGTGTATGTGTACTCGGAGCGATCCCTGTGCGTGTGTTGGAGAGAGGCGGGTAGAGTGAGTGGGCAACGCCATCTTTGTTATAGTATTACATCAAGGCAAACAGAGCCAGCTATGATATACAATCCACATGCACTGGCCTCTTGCATAAGACCATAAAAACCAACCTTATGTCTCTCACTTTTTTCTTTTGCTCTCTGAGTAGCTCTTCACGCTCCTATATATATAATTATATAGACGATTTAAGACAATCAACAGTTCCAGAAGTGATCACTTACCAGTTGCTCGACAACCTTTAGCTTTTTTTTCTTCTGCTGATTTTTCTTGTCCATCTTAACTGTGGGTAAAACTACGCTGAATTTTGCAGATTGCAAAAAGCCATGAAAATATAAATTGTAAAAAGTGTGGGTGCGCTATACAACAAAGGTACAGTAGGGGTATTCTCCGTGAAAAATACTTTACTAAGATAGCCAATTTGCAGAATTTTTTTCACTTGAATTGCTCAACCATGATTGAAATATAGCGCACCATTGTGAAGAAAAAAGCCACAAGACACATCAAGAGAAAATGATTCAGTAGAGTGACAAGGAGATGCTTACATTGCTTGTTGAGTTGTGCTTGCATTCTCTTCATGAGCCGCTCTTTGGGGGTCATCTTGGGTTTGGCTTCTGGCACTGGGTTGGATCTAGCAAAGAATTAAGCAAGGATTACTGTACAGCACGAACACATGAATGTAACTAATTTAAGGCCCTTCAGGAAAGCTTTGAAGCACATGCGCACAACCACTTACTCATCTTCCTCTCCTCTCCTTTCATCTGCAGAGCTGTGTCTAGAACTGGAACGAGACTGATTTATTCCCAACGGGCTACTGGAACGTGACTTGGACTCGGACTTTGAGTACGATTTCTTTCGAAATTTACGGCCAACTTCAGGACTTCCAGAATTATGCCGTGAGCTTTCAGAATGAGAGGGGGAGCTTTCAGAACGAGATGAAGATCTCTTATCTCTCTGCTGATTCTTGGTGTCAGAATGGGAACTTGGTGCTTTGGGACTTCTACTCTTGGAATGAGATTTCTTACGACTTAAGCTACTAGATCTGGACCTTTTCCTTTTGTATGGGCTCTTTGAACGAGATCTTCTGTTTGGGCTTTTAGAACGAGATTGTCTGTTTAAGCTTTTGGAACGAGAGTGTCTGCTCCTATTTGGGCTTTTGGAGTGAGAGTGTCTGCTCCTGTTTGGGCTTTTGGAATGAGAGCGTCTGCTCCTGTTTGGGCTTTTGGAACGAGAGCGTCTGCTCCTGTTTGGGCTTTTGGAACGAGAGCGTCTGCTCCTGTTTGGGCTTTTGGAACGAGAGCGTCTGCTCCTGTTTGGGCTTTTGGAACGAGAGCGTCTACTTCTGTTTGGGCTCTTTGAACGTGACCTTCTGCGATATGGGCTTCTTGAATACGATCTTCGACTTCTTCTACGTGGGCTTCTGGAACGAGATCTTCTGTGTCTATGTGAACTTCTGGAAAGGGAATTTCTCCTAGAATAGCGATCCCTACTGTAGCTTCTGGACCTGGGTGTATGAGACACACCTTTGATTACACAAAAACTGTAAAATATTAACATTAAAAACACAACAACACTCTACATGTAGAGTCAAATTTTGAACACAAACCAGGCCTCGCACACTATTCAGCTTTGAGGTAGTACGGACCTCCTCCTGTGACTAGACCTCCTTCTGGGGCTAGGAGAACGAGAGTAGTCTCTTGTGGAGCGGTATCTTGAACGACCATCCCTGCACAAGAACAAGTGTCAGTGGATGGTACAGATAATAACCATTTGAATGGCACAGTTTATAGCTGCACAGTACATGTACTAGAAGCCAGCTAATACGATACTAATCATAGTAAGCACTGCACACTTACACGTACCGGTCATACCACTTTGTACATTATAATCATGACAAGTCACGACTCACCTAGATCTAGAGCGCCGCCTGTGAGAGCGAGGGGATGGTGACCTTTGAGCTCTGCGCTTTGACCTACTCGACTCGTATCGATCTTTGGAGCGACTTCTTTTCCTTTTTCTGTCCTCCCTGCTACTACCAGATGTCTTAGACTTGGTTGTCATTGGAGACACATGTGTTGGAGCGACTGGAACTTTATTGGCTGGTTCAGAATCGCTTTGCTCTCCAAATTCAGTGATGAACTCTACTTGACCTTCAGGCTCTGAATTAGAAGAAGGCGAGCTAGATTGGCTCCTGCATGATAACAAAAATAAAAGTAATTTTTTTAAAGCATAGTAAACTAATACAGTCAGCATCAAACGCTTGGTTTTCAAGGTTTTGAATGGAAGCCTATGTAAACAATGTAAGTGCTCGTACATATACAAGTACTTATCTCAATATGCACCAATTGGAAGCCAAGGTGACAATTTAAGGACATACCAGCAATACGATATCAAGTGCATGTACATGTGAGATTGACTGTGTACACCCGACCTTTCTTCGCCCTTATAAGGTTCATAGGTTGGGCTGCCACGCTGAGCATAGGAGGGGGGTGTGGGCAAACGTGGGACTATCTGTCTTTCCTTCATCTGCTTCCGTTCCTTGCGAGACTTGCGACCCTGTGAGTGAGTGAGTGAGTGAGGGTGTGCTAGATTACAGCAAGATACTCATATTATTGTATCAGGATAGAACAAACTCACTGAGAGGTTAGCCTTCTCTTTGTCAAAGATCCTGGCTTGCTTCTGCTCCTCCAGTTGACTCTTTTCAATTCTCAAAGTTCTATAATTATGTATGATGTACTAGCTAGCAACACACGCATTCTCAGTTGAAGTATTGAAGCGCAGTACATACTTCCACATGCAGCCATTGACAGATAGAACAAAATTATACACATAGTACTGATCTTACTTGCTGTAAGCTCCTGCTGGGATCCCATAGTCGAGGGCCAGCACATTTAGTCTGTCCACTTGACCTGAGGAGAACTCATCCACATCCATGTCAATTTCTGTGGAGCGTGTGTGAGTGTGTGTGTGTGTGTGTGTGTGTGAGTGTGTGTGTGTGAGTGTGTGTGTGTGTGTGTGTGCATGTGGACAGGGAGGGTGGAGTGAGATCACAGATTTTGGGCTCACCATAATTATAATAAAATACTAATTTCTCAAAGATAGTTTACAATGAACCTTTTCAACAAACAATGCATAATTATGATAACATAATATACACACAGATAGGTGTACCGTGCTAACAACATGTTTAGCATGTCATTCATGCTTATTTCCTAAGAACTCTTCAAGCACTGACCATATTCACTTTCGCTGCTAAAAGCTTTCTCCTCCTCCTCTTCTGGTTCTAAGAAGCCAGACCCGGGGTCTTCCTCAAGAACATCGGAGTAGCTGAACCCAATGGCCGCCTTCGCTCGAGATCTATATGCATGACATTGTGTGTATGCGATATGGGTCATAATGCAGGGACCAATTCGGCATTTGATGGCAGATGTGAAGCACATATATCTAACATTCATTTTAAAAGATACAACTGATAGTTCAGTGGTAACTAGGCACCCAGTGAGGAGTTAATCTAGCATGTTGTTACACTCTAGCTCCACCCACTTTTCCTTCCTGTCTCCCTTATGTTTCTTGTCCTTTGGGTACATCTCCTCGACGTCAATCTGCTTCAGGGCATTCTCCTCACCCACGCCGTGGAACAGGTTCTTGACAAGGGTCCGATAACGCTCATAGTTACATCGTGACTCCTCCGCACGCTCCTCTCGAGACAACCTGCAGGTAAGCACACGAATACTGACAGAACTGTTTGTGGTGTACATGTACTTATAATGTTACAAATATTTTTATAATGGTATATCATTGTAATGCTCGCAAAACTTACTATAAAATCTTTTATAGTATAGACTATAGATTGGAAATCTGTTCACAGAGACCTAACTGTTAAGTAGACTCACTCGACTGGTGGCAGCTTTTCTTTGTCAGGAATAGAGTCGAGGTGAATCCTAACGTCGTAACGTGAGATCACGTTGTCAGAGTCACCCTGCCACGTGATCCTGTGGGGTGAGGAAGATGCCATGATATGAAGCAACATCGGTCGATATTAGCACAAGCCCACACCACAAATGTCTAGCAAACAGTTACGAACCAATCAGGGGTAGACTAGTAACCAAAGTGTATTTCATGTGATGTGGTATATTATAATTATACTGCATATGGAGTAGTGTTAAGGGCACTAAAAGTAACAACCAAATTTAGGATCAAAATTTCACCCACTACTAATTTTTATAAGCCGAGTCTGTTAATCAATGCTTAGGCTACATATGTCATCCGTTGGGAGGTCAGAGAGATGTCGCACTATGTCTTACGCCAACTGACATCGTTGCATCCAGTTCACCCGATCGCTTGGGGTTTAGGTGCATTTTACACCGATTGCCATGGACACGAAGCAACTGGTGGGGATCAATCTTCTGCATGGAGAAAGCAATATTAAGGTTTTATGGTGAATCGTAACCAGCAGAGGTTAAAGGTCGCAACCAACTACACCATATGATACTGGTGTACCTACCAGTTTCTCATAGTGCTCTTTCCTTCGCTCAGCTCTCTTCTGATAGTCTACCATTATCTCCCGAACCTTCTTCTCCTGTTTTCTAGCAGCATGCCACATTGTAGCAGCTCAGTTTATAGCTGGCTTGACACATGCAGTATCGATCATTACCATATCGCGGCTATTTATCGAATCTATTAATTGTTCCAGGCCTGGGAGGAAAGTGTTTTTTCTCTTCTCTTTCTGATTTACACAAACTAGAATTTCATTACTCATAAGTATATGGAGCAGATGCAGTAAACAAACAGTTTGCTATCTAGCATATAGGTTATGTGCATGCAATTAGCATCGGTTGTAGGCCGAGTTTTCAACTTTTTATCGGATGTTCACCCTTCTGATAAAAGCAAAAACTCGGCCTGGCACCGCGGCTAGCATCTAGTGTGAACACACATTCACTATAAAACAGAAATGTCAGCTATATAATTAAATCTGAGGTGTTGTTTGAGGTCCAAACTGTTCAATAGTGTTAGTGACCAGAATGAGGAGGTCAAAGAAAGCACCAGTAGCCACTCTCAGCATTCTAGCCTCACGGGCCTGGAGGGTGCTGGAGAGAGGAACATAAACAATGGATCAGCTATTCAATCTACACTGACAGTGGTACCCCAAATCAGTCGTTAGGACATTCTTTTTTTTTTAAAGTGATTTTCTATTTTCTATATACTGAGAAACTCATTGTTTGCATATCACAATATTAAGTCACATTAAAATGTTGTTGATACTGTACATATCTTAATCTGAACATTAACAACACAAGAGGAAAACACCTTTAAGCTTATCTATTATGCTCCTGCTATTATCTAGAATCCAGATTCAATTGCTAAGCAATACGTTTTTGCCATATATTGTATTCACAAGAGACAGTGGAAATTAAAACTACAGGCCACGTGTATAAGCATCCATACTAAGCCGCGGGTATTTTGGTGGTCATGCGAGTAAAACCTCGACATTCACGAAAATACACCCAGTCAATTCGCCTAACCGTTATAAAATCGAAAACTCGGCCTAGGATCGAGGCTAGCTCATAATACATGTATCTCAAGCCGACGTATATAAAGTTCTTGCAGAAAAATAATGGTAGGCGTACTTTCACGGTAGTGGCCTAAGATCATCGCATACACAAAGAACTCACATATGAAGAATAGCGCCATCCACTCTAAATGACTTGATGACCTCTGACCTCGGTGGTTCCGGGTCCACAACGAGTGTATTGTGTGCTACCTCCGCCTCAAACTGACTTTGAAAGGGCACAGATAGCTCACTGTGTGGGTTCGTCAGTATAGTACTGCAGATGAGGCAAATTATGGTGGGGAACTCACAGAACTAGAGGATCATAAGAGATCTCCATCTTTTCTTCTTGTTCAGCCATGGCGGCGGCACCGTAAAGCATCCACAAGTGTATCGATTCTTACCCAATTAAAAAATTGTTCAGGCACACCCAATAAACCAAGCCTACCTCATTGTTGACATCCCATATCCAAGGAGATCAATCTGTCCAAAGCATGTCTAAGTACTCGGTGAGATAGCCATTGCAAGACCCTGCGGCTCACTGTAAGTCTGTGTGATTGTATAAGAGCATTGAGATCCGTCTGTCAAGTATCATAAGCCTTAGTTTTAACACCACGTAGAGCTAGCTGTAATTGTCTACTGTGTAAACACCATATTGTCACATTATTTTGAGTCGAGTCAGAGTGAGCTGTATGACTGGAGTTGTGAGTATGCTATTGGGTAGAGAATGTTCACTGTAGAGAGCTAGCTTTGGGTAGACCTGTGTAGTTAACTATCTTATGTTTTGATTTGCTTGTGTTAGTGTTCATAAAAATATAATTTTAGTTTGCCAATGACTTGAAGTCGGTCCAAATGAGAACAATAGGTTCACCCACCTCTTCGTAAAGTGCCTCTTTATGCAATTGTATATCTGAATAATCTATACACCAGTGAACCATATTCAGATCAATTGCCGAACCATAGCATAATATTTTAGGAATGTACGATGAAGATCCTCTTAGCTAGCATACTACCCTATACGTAAATGCTTTATTGTTGTTTTTAAGCTCCCTGCATAGATCAATGTAATAATTCCGTTTGTTTTCAAAGCTTGTTTTTGTTCGTATCCAACAGGTTTAGCTTTCATATTGTTGTATGCACGATATTCCCAACACTGTGACAGTACCTGTTTCAAGCACAGGCTCGAAACTTTGTTGATTCTACCGTTCCTGATTGTGACTGATTGATTGTTGCCATAATATCACAGGGTGTCATGGTTGAACCAAACCTAGCAATCCTTCCCTCCCACTGTCCACCATGCAGCCTAGTACATGTACATAGCATGGAGTCTGTATTATTATATATAGAACAAAACATGCTCTTGGATAACAAAGAGTTGCAGTTGAACCAAATCATTAGATGTACCAACTGTATTAAGAGTGATGTGAATGATCGTAATAATAATTATTATAGTGAAGTACCAAAAACTCAATTTTTATGCTGGACAAACTGCCATAATAAGTGTTGTTATTGGGTTGTTATGGTGATTAGGAATCCCTGCAGCGTACAGTGTGGGTAACAGGTCCTATGGCTTCATTGTGTCATCTCTGTATGTTTATATACTGTAATTACAGCATTTAGTTCTCGCTTTGTTTTTACAATCAGCATTAAATTGCTTTTTTTCAGCTAGAATATTAATTTCACTTTCCATGCTTCAATTGGCCTTCTATGCCAGCAATCGGCTGGGGAGACACTGTTGTGTGCAATTGGAGCCTTGTGGATTAGTTTGAGTGTGGCTCTATTTCATAATATTGAGCTACTCACGTATAAGCATGTTATGTGTGGTCAAAATTAATGTGTTTAATACTCGTATTGCTACAAGCCACATAAAATACCATTAGTCCACTTGCCAATTAATGTTTGTTACGAAGATATCTGTCCCGTTGCTGTATGATCTGTACTCGTGAGCATATGTCACTCCTGTAGCTAATGTATTGGTGTACCTACGCACTTGATGGACGTGTGTGTGTGTGTGTGTGTGTGTGTGTGTGTGTGTGTAGGGTAGTCTTCTTACCTCTGTTCATAGCTACTATGGACATTTCTGAGGCAATCATTACGTTGCTTGAGGTTTGTCAGATAAGGGTGTGGGATTGTCATTTGTCTGTGGGTACCTTAATTACTTTAGGTACACGCCTAATGGGTGCAGTGTTGTTTACATAATATATATATAGTGGATCATTTAATTTGAGTAATTGGGGACATTCTGTCTACTAAATTAAACCATTTCGAAGCGTCTATAGGCATGTGACACTCCAGGGTACAGGTTTGTAAGATGGTCTAGCTAGCTCAAGTCTTTCTTTAGTCACTCATAGTGAAAGTTTTCCATGTTTGTTCTTGTGCTTTAGTTTATGAGTTTATGCTAAAAACATTGCCGATTCTTTGCTAGTGAGTCCATGTACAGTAGTTGACGTACTTGAACTGCCACAATGATAGTGCTTGAAGCTAATGAGCCGTGCATACTAATAACAGGGAGCCTATACTTGTACAGGACTAGCGACTAGCACACGTGCATTTGAGTGTTGACAAATCCTCTAATTGTTTGGTCTTCCATTCCTTTAATGAGGTGAAAATAGAAAAGTATCTACTGACCAATAATAACAACATCGTGCCCTTGGTATTGTACACACAACATTATTGACCATCTCACAAAGGCTCCTTCTTTTAGTGCACGTATTGCCAAGAATGGTAGTGTTTGTGGCTGGTGGATTACAGTGTTTGGTCTAATGTTACAGGCTCACATTATCTCGTCTATTGGCTAGCAGTGCATATGCTGTGATTGTGACTCCCTTACATCTCGTAGTACCTGAGGTGACCAGATAGTTGTGGCCACTTAAAAGTATGTCACCTTGAGATACATGATGTAGAGCACCTAGTTTTCTCTTTGACAAAGCCTGGAATGATGGGTATACATAATTATGACCATCAAAGTGTGCTTATGGGCTAGCTTACATAATCACTTTACGATCTTGTGTAGATAATAGGATCTTACTAGTTACGGTACGTGTGCCATTTTGCATGCATCACTACATGCGCTTAGCTGCCTCGAATTGTGTACATATACTAGCCTGCATGCTCTCATACATACTGTAGATGCAATTTGTAGAGCTCCTATTTTCTCCAAAATAAAACTGATTGTGGCGAGCAGTTGATACAGTATACATGTACATGTATTATTATAGGGTGGAATATATAGCAGTACTGGTCATCAACCTGTACACAACACATGAAACAACATATGAATTACTTTAACGAGAAATTAAATCGGCTCAAGTTTGGTCAGTTTTAACAGCTAGGTAAACTCGAATTCCCAGAGGTTCCCTCTAGTACTTATGGAAGACCTAGGAATGTGTGTGGGGGTGAGTGGTGGCATGGATTGATAGACCTATCCATGTGTTGAACATTCCGTTGTGGTCAGTAATTTAGATGAGTGACGGGTTTGAGGGTTAAGTCAATTAAAAGTCTGTGAATTCCAGCTGTGTGATATTTACAATGTTTACTAGCCTGTATGTGGACTGGTGATGGTTGACTGACGAGCGTTGTCATTGCTATGTTACACTTGACAGATTACGTGTGATGATAACAAGGCCACCCACTTTGACATGCAGTGATTTTTCAACCCTTGGGCTATGAATTAGTGTCTCTATGTTATCTGGCTCTACACCAAACTCTTGGTTATATTTTTCTGTTTCCTCCACAGAAATCCCACCGTAGTGACCACACCCACAAAATGGCCGACATCGGGCTCAAGATCCAGATCCTTCACAAGTCCATCTCTACGTTCAAGAGCTGGCTGGACAGCTGTGACCAGCTACTGGCTGACCTCCCCACAGAGCTGCAGACCTGCCAGTCCTCCATGCTCAGGGAATTGGCCCTCAAGTACAAGGTACACTAAGGCGGTGCACTATAGTACATGTGTCTTAAGGCATGTACAGTATTATAAGAATAAGGGCCTTTAAGTGGTGTCTACGTAGGTTCTTGATATAGTTCTATACAGACAACAGACTTCACTGTACACTGGCTACTGTATGTATGTCACTGTGGTGTGTGATGATTTACTAGTTCATTCCCTGAACATACGTGTACTTTTACCTTATTTGTCACATTAAATTTGTTTTATGATTAATCACACGATTTGTTTGGCAGCTGTGTGCATTGCCATGGTGCAGCTTATACTACCCTCAATACGTCATTATGGGTTTACTTTATCTCTACACTGCATGTGTACGTGTAACTGGTATACATGTAACCGTGATTCTATCGGTATACACACTGACTGACTTAATTATACATGCAATTAAAAGTATCCATATCAGTGCAAGTCCTGTACATGTAATTGGATATCATAAAATACTTGCTAATTCACACACGAGTACAGTACGCACATATACTTCATGTACTACCTTCTAGGCTAGTCACATGTACACAACGCCCATACACCACCCCTCACACATACACACACAGGACCTCCTCCTCCAGATGAAGGAGCGTTGCTCGTACATTCAAGAGGTCAACAACCTGTGTATGGAGATCGGAGAAGAGACGTCGGACAGTAAAGATCGAAGTTCACCCGAGGTTCAAAGTTCACACAATTCGGAGCTAGCTGACCTAGCAACTGAAGTGCGGGACCTAAACACTCGATTCACCACTACCTGTATACAGGCTAAGCAGCACTATGCAGACCTGTCCAGTGCAATCGCTGTGGCCGGGGGAGATCGTCCCGTCTCCAGCCTGAGCAAGGCCAGTAAATCTAGTAAATCTAGTGCCAAATTTCACAGGTCCAAGAGTGAAAGACGAAAGCACAGAAAAAGAACACAAAGCCTCTACATTGAAGAAGAAGAGCAAAAGAGTGAGCCGACTACAACAGCTGATAAGATTGAGATTGTCAATCAGAATCGATCCCCTAAAGTACTGAAGAGGTCTAGATCGTGGTCACTTCCGACAGATCTAGATGATATGATAAAGAAGCAGTCGAACAGCGAAGACCCAGCGGGAAGCCATGGAAACGGTCTGGGTGGTGGCTCTAATAATGGTCAACAGAATCCTACAGTTGCCCACGGTAAACAGGAAACACCACATTCGAGTGAGAAAACAAACTCTTCCTCAAGCCCTGGGGCTATAAAAAGTCAAAGACCTGCACTAGATCACTCTGAGTCTCTGGACAGTTCAAGACCAGCTACCTCATCGTTTGTGCGTGACCTCGACAGTTTACGGGGGTCGAAAAGGTCGAGAAGGCCTAAAAGTGCAGTGTTTGTGAGCGGCGATGAAGCTCAGTTTTGCTACCTTGACGATCAAGGATCACCTATCGACCCATCACTGAGTAACTCTCCTGTGCTCAAAGTAAGCCCCGGATCTAACAAGGCTGCTACCAAGACAGCCACACCACTCGGAAAACCCGTCATGCTCAAATTTGAAGCAGCTCCGAGAACAAGAAGTCAAAGATCAAGTGTCACAAGTATTGGGAGCTTACCGCTGGCTGAAGATTTTAAACTCCACCCACTTATAGACAGTCGTAGAGGATTGACCACCAATCAAAATACTAGTTTGCTGTCGGATAGTGCAAGTCTTCTTGGGTCCAACTTCACAGAGAGTGTGTTGTGTGGCGGCGGTGGTGACCGTGTGGACAGTGGAGTCAGGCTGAGCAAGAGCATGGATGAACTTCTCACTATAGCAACAGATGATGAACGGCACAAACAGCGAGGTGAGTGGTTCAAATATACACTAGTTCGTGAAGGCATTACTTAATTTCTCTGCCCCAAAATGCCTTACCCATACCATACATATTCATGTATTGAAGTGTATGTGTGTGGCTAGTAGCGCATAACACCATTTAGTTTCGATATCTGTCTACTTCTCCTGCCCACACAACACCCTCCCCTCAGACCTATCCAGCAGACTCAGTGATCTTTCGGTGCAGCTGCAAGATTTCGTACACTCGATAGCTGAGAGTCGCAAGTGTTCCCTCCAGTCATTGGCCCTCGAGCTACACCTGGGGGAGGTCAAGGTGGGCCCACGTTATGAGTATGTGTACCAGCCCCATGTGTTTGATAGTCAAGAGTGTTCTATAAAGATATTCTACACTTGTTAGGGCATACCTCCATCACACAATCCTCAGTAGTGATGTTTAGATCAGATTCAAGTTGTTCAACCATAATATCCTGTGTAAGGTGTATTCCGTTGACTATAACTAAAGCATTGAAGGGCGTGTCAGTGTATGTTTAAGGGCTGTTTAGCAGAGGAAGTCTTGTCACGTGTCTCTCGTAAATACGATTGAGCTCATTTATTCACGTACATGCACATACCAGCTCTATTATCATGAATGAACAACACTTGAAATTTTATAGTCTACCTCTGTAAAAACAATATACAAAGTGTCACCCAAGCATGCTAACCCCCCTCACCTCAATGTGTATTATTTCATAAACATTACTGGTACTACAAACATGTTGACAAAATAAAAAAATATCTGGAAAACAAAATTCAACTAATTACTTGAATTTTGCATACTCGGAACTTCAAACAATCACTTTTTAAGTATTGTGTTTTCGTATTTGAATTCCATTTCAAGTCTGTGTAAAGAATGAACCTCCCATCAGCACCGATTGTGTTACTAAGTAGTGTATCGCCACTAGCAATTTTCTCTCTTGTCACTTCACAGTGGATGACTCCTGTGTGGTGATCTTGGTCTCTGTGTTGATTCAATAGCTGTATAGTTACCTCAAACTTGGTTGGAAAGTCAAGCTTGTCGTCGTGGTCACCACTCAATGAATATACGAACACTCCCAAAAGAGGGGACATGTGTGCACACAAGTAAATGCTTACCATAAACTTGTAACCCCCTGGATGTGTATACATTTCTGGGCTATTAACATAAGAAATACTTTCTGACCTTTGTTGATAGTTTAAGACTGTAAAAGCATATGGCAAAATGCCCACTCCTCTCGAAATGTCAAAGTTGGCTGCTTGTAGTTGTGCAATTTTTCTTTCTTGTTCTTGAAGGTGAGCTTCCAGTGTTTTTATCTGTTCATCCTTTTCTTGAAGCTGTTGTTGAAACTTTTGGTCGAGTGCTTGCTGCTGCTTTTGTAGCATCTGTTCGAATGTTTGTTGCTGTTCTTGGCTGATTCTTAGAGTCGCAGCTGCCATCAAAGCTAGGTGTTTCTGTATGTTTTGCTCCATGTGCTCCATTTGTTTGTCTCGTATAAACTCAGCCTCACAACCAGCGTAACTGAACTCACACTGGACGTTTTCCCGACTGCACATTTTAATGTGGTCCTGAAGATCGTCTCTTTCGAATGTGGCTCCACATCTGTTGGGGCACACAAGGGGATAGTACCGACAAACTTTAAAATGCTGGGACACTTCACAAAAGGTGGCACGAAAAGAACAGTGCTGACACATGTAGTCTCTATTCGGGCACTCGTTGGCAAGGTGTGTGTCCAAATTGCGTTTCTGAATTCTCTGCTCGCAGCCTTTGGGACAGTCCATATCGACATAGACACAATCTCCAGTAGTGAGGTCTAAGTGAGCATCGAGGTGTTGAAGTTGTCCAGTCCATTTGCAGCCATGACTCTTCAGGGAACAGCAAATTTTTAGCGAGCCAATTCTAGTGTTAAATTTCTTATGTGGACCCAATAAGCCAATATCTTTGCTCTCACAGCTAGGACATGGATTTTCTTCTTTGATAGCTTCTTCTAAACACATTTTACAGAAAATTTCTGTACAGCAACTACTGATAGTAGGTTCCCTAGCTACATGTTTGCACTGCTTGCAGTAGTAGTCTTCAGGAACTTCATCTAAGAAGTCATACTCGTAACCAATTGTTTTGCTTATAGTAGCCATGGCTGTGCACAAAGCTTTGTCAGACTACATAAATGGGGCTTATTTTAGGGGTGTGTCAGCGTAAATCACGGGAGTATTGGAATGTTATGAATAATTGCACTTACGCACAGAAATGTACATATAATTATATAGACAAGTGTTGAATACTAGTACCTGTCAGTATCAGTAACTATGTACACAGTTATAGATGCTGCAGACCATGCATGCTAAGTAGTAACCTCCTCCCCCTCACAGGCCATGTTGACAATCCTAGAGGTACAGGAGACAGAGCTCATTCGCCTGAGAGCCACCTTCTCCCCACTGGCCAAGAGACGACTAGAGGAGATGGAGTCGCTCAAAACAATCAGCAATTCATCCACATACCCGAAAGAACAGGTATGCATGCAGTTGTTCACATGCTGCAGCTGTTTGCACATACCATGTACATTGTGTTTCCCACGAGGATTAATTGCTGATGAGACGGTTTGTTTTAGTTGGCATCACAGACGCAGAAAGTGTTCTTACACAAATGTAGCACATTGCTGGCACATTCTTGTTGTAAACCCACCTTTACGTACACATGCATGTTATCTAAGACGTACGTACCTGTACCTACGTGTATTCCTGGTAACACATGCTAAACATATTTTCCTTCTTCTATACAGGTGGCTGACAAGAGAGAGGAGATCCTCAAGCTGAGTGAGAGGGTGGGAATTTTGCGCCGACACTGTGCTGACGCTGTGCAGCAGGTGAGAGTGTGTCGGGGGCGGCTGTGAGGGGTGCTGCATGTGTGTAGTGTGAGGGTCTTTGTCGGGGGCGGCTGTGAGTGGTGCTGCATGTGTGTAGTGTGAAGGTCTTTGTCGGGGGAGGCTGTGAGGGGTGCTGCATGTGTGTAGTGTGGAGACGTGTAGGGCATACTCTGTTAGCTTTTCAGAACACCATGTGTGTGTACGTACATTGTACAAGCTTTCATTTTCGATCCTTGAGGATAAATTCTCTATGATTGTGTGTTATGAAGTGGATTAACGCAGTGACATGCTCTTGCTCAGTATGAGGAGGTGTTGGAGCTCGTGGTACAGTACGAGAACCAGTTTAAAGTCCTCAAAGACTTCCTCGCCAGCCACGCCTCCAATGTAGAGGCTATAAAGAAAAGAATGAAAGATCAACCGGATGAAACTTGGAGAGGGCTTAGTGAGGTAAGACAAGTGTTACTTTTCTATAATCATACACACTTAGTGTGTACTGAAGTCAGATTATAGTGCTAACTGTATTTTCTGACTGGAAGTTACCGTATGTTTTTTTGTGCCTCAGGAGTTGACCACAGTCAGTGAGGAAAAGCCACAGCTTAAGTGTATTCACGAGCTCTCCGTCCACCTCCTCTATTTGGAGCCCATATTTGACGGCAACCAGGTCCGAGAGGATCTCAAGGGGTTAACTGTGAAATTCCAGCAGCTCACCCTCAAGATATTCAGTCTACTGGAGGAGCAGGTACAAGTGCATGCCAGAACTTACTTTGTTTGGGTCCATGTAGACTGTCCATGTAATGTGGTGTTGTCAAATTTATCATGGGGTACTGCTGTGCTAGAATGACTTAAATTCGCTTTCTTTGCTGAATAATGTTTGTACACAATCCGTGCTCACACTGTCCCTGCCCCCCCACAGGCCAAGCAACGTGCGGAGGGCCTGCTGATGGAGAGCAGTGTGATGAGCTCCTGGATCACTGAGGCAGGTCTCTCTGTGCAGGCTCTGGCTAAGAAGGCCAGGAAGACACTCACTCCCAAGACCAAGCTGGCAGCTACCAAAGAGGTAACAATAATATTCTAGAGTATGTGCATGTGCAGCTTCTTAGTACAGTGTATGTGTTCAATGTACATGTACACACGTAACCTTATTTGTAAGCTAGCCCTTAACTAACTCTTTCTCCAAGGTGAAAGTTCACTTTTCTCCTTTTTCATGCGCTGGTTTTGTATTCAATGTCGATGATCTGACAGCCTAGCAGTCTCTGTCTGATTGTACTGTATATACATGTGTATGTATATTTGTATGTATGTGACATAATACCCCCCCCCCCCAGACAATCACTCAGGAACTCTACAAACACCAGTCATCCCTCGAGGTAATCTCCGACAAACTCCACCCAATACTAGCCGTACTTAACTCCGATGAAACTCCAAACCTGGACGAACTTGTACTTCAAGTAGAGACGAATCGCAAGAGCCTAAAACAAATTGAAAACAATCTCCTGGATATAAACATTGGCTTGTCACAAGACAATTTAGCCATTAGCCCTTCAGAGACTAAGCTACTGTCCCGATCAAAAACAATCAGTGAGGGTGTAAAAAAACTTCCTAACATACACACTCGCTCGTTCAGTGAGGTTGGAGTTAACGAGCAACTTAAACAGTTTCAAGAGAGCAAGGAAATCGAGCCTCCTGTAAAGGTCAAGGGTCAACGTGAGGGCCATTATGCCGAGATTGGCAGTTTACGTGAGGAAATTCTTAACAGACAGTTTTCAGTCGGTTCCAGTAATGTTCCTCAGCCGAGTCTGAGGGATGGAGTGCCGAATTCAGCAGAGGTCGAAGGGCAAAGGTCATCACTTTACGAGAGAGTGGAGCTGCCTTCACCACTTGTAGACTTTGACCACGTAAGTTCATTATTCAGCCTGCCCCGCGGTTACTGACTTCAGCGCAGTGTGCATGTGCTCGTCACGGTAACAGTTGACTGTTTAGTGTTATACGTATATGTAGGTAATGTCGTTACAGTGTTACATACATGTGTAAAAGCATGAAGTCATGTGACATACACTGTACATGCACGCATGCATACGTCCTCAGGCTCCATCAAGACAACTGGACAAGGCCATCGAGATGCTCCCCCAGATGTCACCCGCCCACTCACTCTCCCACACGCCCACACATTCCACCTCAGCGTACTCCACCCCCTCACATCGTCCCAATGGAAAAGTGCAGGTGCAATATGTCGAAATTGACCTTTCCCAGGAACAACACATCACCCGTAACTCTGGCCAACCAAAATCATCCAGTGTCTCCAGCCTCGATCGACTGCAAGGTCAAGGATCACCAGACCCCACCTATGCAGAGATCGGTAAAAAAGACAAGAAGTTTGCTGACTACGCTGAAATCAGCAAATTTCGCAGGAGCGAAAATAACTTTTCTAGTAGCCCAAATTTGAAAAGCAAAACCACCCCCAAATATGCGGAGATTGAAGTGAGAAAGTTGTCAGAACTAGCTAGTGATGATAAGTATGCCGAGATTGAGGTGCGGCCTGAACCAGTCGAGGCTTTCAGTGAGGAAAGGGTTAAAAAGAAAATTGGAGGGAGGCTGCGAAAGAGGAAACTGTCGCTTCACGAGGAATTGTTGGAGTTCATCGGAGAAGAGTGGGCAGATCTCTCACTCAAGAAGGTCAGTACTGTTTGCAGAGCTTAGCCTCTAGTAATCTATGGTGCAGAGTGTCTGCAGTTTCTGTACACTGTACTGCAATATTGCACATCGTATGAAGCCCTCTTACAGTAGATCCAGTTACTTCATACACTGTACATGTATTGCACCCCCCCCACCCCCCCCCCCCACCACACACCCATACACAGACCACTCACCAGGCTGCTTTGGACGAGGCTGCCCTTGACCAGTCACTAGGCAACATAGCGAGTCTGGAGCTGCGGAACATGTGTCAGAGGTTTGTACGAGGAGTACGTGAGGTGGAGGCCGGTGTTCAGGGGGTCATGGAGCAAATATCAGTCCTCAAACCCCCCAACTCCCCTGACCTGGAGAGAGTGCACTCTGCTATTGATCAATGTCAGGTATGTTATCATTCTGTGTGTGTGTGTAGTGCAGGCATCGTACCATTTTCTCTAACTATAAAGACTAACTAACTATCCAGCTTTGTATGTTCAACAGAATCATTAGTTGGTATACCCTTTAATAGTAAGTATGATTTATTATGAATGGCACTTATGATTATATTTTTAATAGTTTACCTGAGCAGGCAAGTACATATAATAAACGAAGAACATGTTGCGCTCTTTTCCTAGATGGGGTTGTTGAATGTACAGTGTTATCGTACACATTAGTAGTGCGTGGTTGTCTCACACATTGCAGAAACTGTTGGATCGGCTGAACAAGCTCCACCCTAAATTGGATTCGTACAACAGCGACAGTCTTAATCTGATAAGTTCGTTGGGACGCTCCCCCTCGTGTGCCCGAGTGGCTCAGCTGATCGAGATAAGACTGTTTGAGCTATCGACACTGTGGTACTCAGCTAACCTCAAGGTACGTACTGTCACATGTGAAGTAATAAATTATATAAATCAGCAGCTCTAATTGAGCTACATCACATGAATCTCACGTGATATTAACACGTATAGTATTGTGTATGTACACGCTCCAACACTTAAGTGTCCACACACACACACACCCCCACAACACACACACACGCACACATACACCCACACACACATACACGTACACACACCCACACACACACAGGCGTCCACCTACATGCGAGAGCTTCGCTCCCAGGAGGGAGACATCAACTACCTCTATCGACAGCTGCAGCAGTTGTCCCGTGTCCTCAAAGAAGGCTCCACTCTACTCGCTCAGAAGGACACGGTTACTAATGTGGATGATTACTTGACCAGCTGCAAGGTGAGTGAGAGAGTGAGTGGGTCGCATTCGAAACAACAGAGAATTTCGGAGAAAGAGAGTAGTTAATTAGATGGCCATTTTTTCTTATGTACAATAATTGTGTAAACTGTGTATGGGTATTCTTCTTTGTGTTCAGGCGATGTATGGGAAATTGGGTGACCTTTCTGACCTCCGTAAGCAAGTAAGCAGTGATATCAAGGAGACGGTGTCACAGACAACACAAACTGCCATCACCAAGGAGCTGGTCGATCAGATGAGAGAGGTGTGTGTGTGTGTGTGGGTGTGGGTGTGCGTGTGTGTGTGTGTGTGTGTGTGTGTGTGTAATGGGTATCATATATTACTTGGTATCTAAGAAACATCTACTGTCTACAGTGCATAATAATCGGTTAGTTGAATGTACGTAAGTGATGTCCCCGTGTGTTATGTATTTCCTCGTGTCAGTCATTTCCTAGATTAAGTATGTATAAGTATGTCATTGCATAATAATTATATTGTGACACCCTCCACAGGTCAGTACCCAGTGGAAGAGTGTTACTAAGCAACTCCAGAAGATGCCCACAGTAGAGCATCTGCTCATTCAGCTCTCTCTGGCGAATATATCTGCCGAGCTTGAAACAATGGCGACGATGTTTAGTGCGTTGGAGGTCAGAGCTCTGAGAGCAGATGAAGCCGCCACCAACTGTGCCTCCTGCAAGGTATGTACTGCAAGTGTGCCTACGTATAGTGTGTAATCCTATTCTCAGTAAAACATTCCTGATTGAGTATAATTATATTACACATGCGTAAAAGAACTAAACAAACGTTCAACTTTGTGTACGTGTTTCAATTTTCCCTTAGAATCGCTGTATTGTACACGATATGAATGCTTGTATATTGTATATTCATGTCGATTTCAATTTGTAGACACAGCTGGAGAAAGCAAGACTACTGAGTTCCTCTCTGGCTTCTATCAAGGCCAAGCTCTTAGTACCCAGTGGTAACCTATCAATAGAGATCTCATCACCAGGGCAACAGCATAGGAACGGCCAATCAGCAGAGAGCACTGATACAGATCAGGCAGCGCTAAGCGAACAGTCTGCAGATAGTGCAGAGGTTGTTAAGGACAAGAGCAGTCCCATGCTGTCACAGTGTGAGCAGCTGGTTGAGCGAGTCGGACGGTGAGTTATCCATGCACGGGATATAGAATTGGCCAGTAGTCAACATCGTCCGCATTCTCTTCATTGCTATATAGGGACAATATTTTGTATTACCACTTTAGAGCATGCAAGTAGCTTTTGGGAGATATTTATGACAGTTTGTACTTGTCACACACACCCTGCAGTATTCTGACTAAGACTGAGAAGCTGTCTGCCCAGTTACAAGACGAGTCTGACCTGATTGTCCAGTTTCATAGCGAGCTCAACGACCTACAACTGTGGATGTCTGACACACAGAGCATGCTCTTGCTGTCGGTAGCTGAAGGGCCCACATCTGTGTCACAGCTGCGTGGAAAACATCAGGTGCCTTATATAGTCTCGTCCGTCTCTAGTTTGTCTAGTTAGAACCAGTTTTACATTAACATGCCTGTCCTCTAGATAGGTAGAGATGAATGGATTTATTCATATCCATTAGCAGGACATGACTCTTAGAGAGGCAATAGAGTATTAGTAGTGGTAATCGTTACAACATAGACTGTTATGGCTTAAATTCAAGGAGTGTTTTATGGTTTTCCATCTTCTCTTTTCCACAGGCTATTTTCCAACAGATTGTAACCCGACAACCCAAACTGATCTCAGTCCAATCACTGGCAGAGAAGCTTGTGACATTGCCTAGCAACCAGAGTGAGAAACAGCTGATTGAGAGTCTGCTGAGTGACGTCTGCACAATGTGGGACAGCCTTTGCAAACAGGTATAGAATAGTTTACAGCTGTGTATCTTGTCTTTGTTTCATGGCTATGGACGCCATGATTGCCTTCTTTTTGTGAATTCCACCGGCAAACAATTAAGTATATACACTCCCATATGATCCACGAGTATAAACCATTTCCTTAATAGTTTTTAAGACTCTGTTCGAGATCACAATCCTTCTGTTGAGGAAATGTTACAATCTCCTTGTAGTTTCTGCAAGCTTAATTGCAGTGTTTTGTACTCGTGTATCTGAGTAGATGAGTGTACCTTACTTCAAATGACATCATAGATTGTTCCAGCCGGATCCCTCCCCCAAGTGATGACCCCCATGGCAGCGAGTGGGCGGAAGCTTCAGTTTGAGCCCACGGCAGAGTTTGACGACATCCATCAGATGGTGGATTGGCTCACAATGCTCGACTTCAAACTGCAGCCCAAGCCCATCGTCGTGGGAGACGTGAAACAGATACGCAGATGCCTACAGGACTTGCAGGTACGTACATAATCTTTAGCTTTTCTGAAACGAAAAAAAACAGTCTAGCTCCTGGAAAAAGGACATATATGTAAGAGAGCCGTTTTGTCTTTTCAAATTATACAGTTATCAGTGGGTGTGGGCCAGCCTTCTTGTGCATGTATTCCACTTTCATCAATAATCCTATTATTCGGTTGTCCCTCATAGATGATAGCGTCTGAAGCTCTCTCCCGAGAACAGGACTACAACAGATTCATTGACGGAGAGTCTCTTCCTACCAGTATACGCACCGACTCACTCCCTCCGCACTTTGACTCTGAGCTCTCAAGTATGGCACGCTCTATGCTTGGGGACACTACTCCAGACGGCATCTATCAGGTGAGCAGTAGGGGGCAATAAAGTGCATGGTTTTGTTCACATTGAGCAATAAATAAATGCATGATCCTTTTTCTGTTCTTGAATATTGGTTTACCTGGCTTCAAGTTAGGGCAGTGTCCTACACATACATGTACATGTACTCTGGTCTTATTGCTATTCCTAAGAATGCTTTGAGTCCTTCTGCCTCCATCTGACCATGTATGTACATCAGAGTGAGAGAGTGCTTGCTTTCTCTTTAGGTTCCTTCCAAGTTTGTGAAGTTCTATGATGAGAGCACCTTGGAGAGGCATCAGAGAAGACAACAAATCACAGTTCAGAATACGGATGATGTGAACACTGTAGTTGAAACTGATGGTGACAGCACTCCACTCGAAGACTCTCTCACCGAATACAATTCCGAAGGTCCTGCAGCAGGACAGTGGAATGAAATAGAGACCAAATCACGCTCTGGAATGGAACTGAGACTCGGCAGTCTGGATTCAAGACGACAACCTCATCGACAACTCTCAGATGTGAGTCGAGACGAAGAAATTTCACTGACATCTCTCAGTTCCCAATTGAACGAAGACAGTTATCAGCTGTTCCTGCTGTGGAAGAGCATATGGGTGTCACTAGGGCAA
Organism: Halichondria panicea; assembly: GCF_963675165.1. Classification (NCBI taxonomy): domain Eukaryota; kingdom Metazoa; phylum Porifera; class Demospongiae; order Suberitida; family Halichondriidae; genus Halichondria; species Halichondria panicea. The sequence continues at coordinate 5,848,311 of NC_087385.1, read as the reverse complement.
CAGAAGAAGAGGCTTGAGAGCACACTCGAAGTTTGGAAGAATTTCGAAGTCAGGAAAGAAGAGTTTTGTAACTTTTTGTCCACTGCTGAGGAAGGAGTGGGAGGGTTCTTTAAGAGCTTGTCTGAGTGTAAGGACCTCACTGTGGTGCAGACTGTGATCACTAAGCAACAGGTGAGTGGGCGTGGTGTGCTTATATATCTCAGGGAGTGGGAAGTTATATCAAAGAATTTGCCATTTTCAGTCATACCAGATTATAATAGCACATGGTTCAAGGCCGAAAAATGGCAAATTTTGGCCCTAACCAGATAAATACATAATTTGAAAGGTATCTTTCCTTTTGCTCTTTTTCATTGAGTTCCTTGTGTTAACCAAGCCTGAGGCTATGTAGTTACATTGTACATATGTTAAGGACTGTAACACACCTCCCACACACACACACACACACCTCATTCCTCCCACATACACACACCTCATAGGCGCTCTACAATGAGACTGCCACTTTTTCTCAGCGACTGGCCACACTCAACCACTTGTCAGATGACCTTATCACCAATCGTCATAGCTACGATGACACCAGCGACCTTAAAGACATGATGGCTGACCTGAACAAGCGATGGGGCACAGTGACAGAAAGGTGTGTGTGTGTGTGGTGTGGGTGTGTGTGTGTGTGTGGTGTATGTGTGTGTGTGGTGTGAGTGTGTATGTGTGTGTGGGTGTGGGTGTGCTCCTATGACAAGTTTGACCGAATTGGTTTTAATGATTAAAATTGTTTTACACAGTGTTTCCCAGCACCAATCGACAGTGGCTGCCGTGGCAACGAGGTGGGCGGAGTTCTATCGTGAGTACCAGTCATTCCAAAAGTGGATCAACAACTTGGACATGGATATGTCCAACATCAACCCCTTCATCGGCAACTTGAGCTCCGTGAGGATTCAGCTGGAGAAGATGAAGGTAACAACTGGAGATGATTGACCGTTAATTTTATAATTAATAAAAGTTTAAAGCATGATCGGATCTAACATTAACAAATCTAGCACCTCATTTGTGCTTACTGGCCGCTCGCTCTGTGTTGAGTTGTTACAAAAACCATTTTTAATTTAGGGTATGCAATGTATATTCATGGCTTCATGCTTGTTACGTAACACTTACTGTTGAACTCTGACCTTTTACCTGTGTAGGAGATCCAGCAGGAGCTCCATTCTCGTGAGGGTGGGGTGGAGAGTGTGCGGCTGTTAGCATACCAGTTGTTGCAGGGGGTGGGTGGTTGCCATATCAACACTGCGGCAGTACACAATCGCCTTGACAACCTAGGACGTAGAGTGAAACAGTTGGAGACACTTTCACAAGAGAGGTGCAGGACCATTATTTTTTATACATGTGCTGTGTTAATTTTATATATATGCCCACTTACATGTACACGTTGTTTTGAATAAAAAGGACACTTCAATAAATAAAGCTCACAAACATGTTCCCAAAGTGGCTCCACTGTACGTAACAACACACAATGACTCCACCCACACTACACAATGACTCCACCCACACCACACCCTCACAGGCGCACCGACCTAGAGCTTGCACTGACAGAGAAGCAAGACTTCATCTCCCACCTGGCGGACACTCTGACCTGGCTCTCACAGGCAGAGAAACACCTCTCCTCTCAGAAACCACTCGGCACTGACTTTGACACTGTGAACTCACAGTACCAGGTATACTATATTGTTCACTGATTATGCCATCTTCTATACTCAATAGAGTCTCATTAGTTATTGTACATGCACCTCACACACACACATGCACACATGCACACACACACACACGCACACACGTGCACACACACACACACACACACACACATACACACACACACACACACACACACACACACACACACACACACACACACACACACACACACACACACACACACATGTACATGTCAGGCACATCAAGGTTTCTGGAAGGAGGTGTTGGAGCAACAGCCCAAGATCAGGTCCGTGATAGCCTCGGGCAATCGTCTGGCAAATGAATCCCATTGGACGCAAGGAACGGGGGAACATCTGCGGGCCCAGTTTGGAGGTGTGGCACCTCGGTGGGAGGGGTTGTGGTCTGAAGGGGAAGATTGGGGACGACTGCTAGGAGGCGTGTACCCTGAGATGGAGATCTTTCAGGTATGCCTACACAATCATACCTCATGCATCAGTACCCAGTGCCCAGGCAAACTCTGAATTAAAGGGCCTGTAGATGCATTATACAATCATGTAGTAGAAATGTTGAGAGGGAGCTGAAGTGTATTTTAAAGAGCCTACCAGTACATTGGCTTAGATATAGACTGGTCTGATCATTCATCATTTAAATGTGCCGGTATAGCCACTCTATTTCTCCATCTATGTATACCTTCCCCTCCCCTCCATTCCAGTCTCTGTGCAGTGAGTGTGGACAGAAGCTCTCCAGCTGTGAGCTTATCGTAGGCAAGTTGGAGCCTGTCTCACGCAAACTACATCTGTTGGATAAGCAAATGGATGATCTCGATGTGAGAACTGCATAATGGTGTACAGTAATTCATATCTGTCCATAGCTTTTAAATGTCTCTCCACAGTGTATTTCCCTTACTTAGACGTTTTTGTCTGTCTGGCTGTCCATCTATTAAAAATAAGTTAGGACTCTGGGTTGTTCAAAAGCTTTTTTCTTCCCCAGATTTTCGAGGCCAGCCTGGTTGCTATTGGCAAGCAACTCGAAGCCATAGTACTGTCACAGCGTAAACAGGTGCAGCTGGGCGTCAAGGTGAACTCTGACCTCTTCAAGTTGGTCAAAGGTTTCCATCATCACTGGAACCAACTGAAGCAGTGTGTGGATCAGCGCAGAGTGGCCATACAGAGTGCACAGATACAGTACGACCCTGCCAACCTCAGCACCACAGGTGGGTGTGGCCAATGTCATGTGATATTGACTCTAGCTATTGGTTAGTGTGCTTTTCAGTACTTGGGTGGTTTTATGTCTGTTAATCATTATCCCCAGAGCTGCCTCTTGGTTGGAAGAGAGCAAGCACTGAGAATGGCACTCCTTACTTCATCAAGTGAGTTCATCACACTAGCTACACAAACAACGTATCTATTTTCAACTTCACTCCTAATGCCGCTCCACTTTTCTTCATCACTCTTTCCTATTTCTCCCCCTTTCTCAGCTCTTACATTCATTCACATGCACCTAACCCCACTACCCTCCACACACACACACGCACACACAGCACGGCCAAGAGAGGCCACACCCAGTGGGAACATCCTGACCTGGCGACCCTCTACTCCTCCCTCCAGACCCAGCACTCACTCTCCTCTTACCCCTCAACATCCTATCCCATAGCACTCAAACTACGAGCACTTCAGCAGAAGACCCGACGTAAGTGTCATGTGATATTACCACTATTCCAATGCGTACTTGTCTGTAGCTGACGGTAGTATGAAGTATGGCTCTTTGTTTCAATGCTAGTGTGTACTAACTTGTGAGCATTAAGTCCACTCTTTTATGCCATTAATAGTATTATAAGCTCTCTTTCATTGTTTCTTCTCTGGATAGTGAACGTTGAATAATTATACTGTTAGAATAATGTCTTATACTTAATAATTATCGCTTTATTTCACTCTCCAGTTGCTCGTCTTCGTACCAAAAGCTGTGTCAATGTCTACACTGCCCACACATCTGATCCCACACACAAATCCTCTCCAACCAATCACGATCTCTCGTTTTACGACATGACTGTCCTGGCCATCGACTTGTTTCAAACTGTCGAGGAAGACATTGAGAAAGGGGTGGGGCCTGTTGATAGGGGCAACCAGTTTTACATCAACAAGGCTGTGGAGATGAGCACGTGCTGGATTAGAGACATATATGATCTGTGAGTATTCACTTAAATAGCAGTTACAGAATGACTAATAAAAATTATATTTGACCCAAACTTTCCCTCTCTCTCTCCTTAGTGACCACCAGGGCAAGGTGGGCTGTGTGCCCATGATCCTGGCAGCTGTGTGTCTATCCAAGGGAAAGCTTGAGGACAAGTACAAAGGTATGTATATAATTATATTGCCATACTTGCTCTTGGCCTGGCTATGGTGAAAAGTAATGAGCAAGGCACATGGTAGATTTTTTTTATCAATAGGCAACTGGAGAATATTGCAGTCGTAAAGTTTAATTAGTTTGTTAGTTGCTCATACCCACTCCCCATACAGCTTTGTTCAAGGTGGCCACCAGAGGGGAGTCCAGTATAGACTTGGAGGGGGTGACCACTTTCCTGGAGCATGCCATGATGATAGGACAGAGTGTCAGTGACTCTCCCTTCTGCTCACTGCACGCTGTCGACGTCTGTGCCAGAGAGTGCTTCAGGAAGGTAGGTACACGGTCTGGGGATGTCTAGTAGTTGAAGATGGTAGTTTTGGGCCACTCTCCTCATGAGATAGCACGTATCAGGAGCACGTATAGTACTGTACATTTAATTGCATTTTGAATGTACTATAACAGACTCGTTTTGTAAACTATTCTGCATGCTATTAATTTTATGGTGTCTAAAATGAACCGACACACACACACACACACAGTATGTTGGAGTTGGTCGACTGCATCTTCAACAATTCATCAGCTGGCTTCACTCCGAGCCGCCACCATTGTCATGGTTACCCATCCTCCATCGACTGGGAGCGTCCGAGCATGCTCTACACGATGTCAAGTGCAGCGTGTGCAAGAGTCAGTCCATCACTGGGTTCAGGTATCGCTGTGTCCAGTGTGCCAACTTCGATATGTGCCAGGTGAGTGAGGTGTAGTGATATTTATATAGAATTGCTAGCACATAATTAGTATGTATAATTATGTTTGTGAATTCTCCTGAATTTAATTTTTTTATGAGTCCAAATACTATATATTTTTCAGTCTAGCAAAAGATTACAGACACGTACACATTATACACTGTGTGTATGTGTTCGTTCTGTAGAACTGCTACTGGTCTGGATTGTCTGGTAAAGGTCATGACAGAACCAAGCACTTTATGGAGGAGTACTGTATGCCCGTGAGTATACATACAACCCAAGCATAATATAGTTATTAACTAACCTCGGACATCAGGGATTATACGTAGTAGTCAGTCAGTATGTTTGTCTGTTAGTGATTCTGAGTCTGCTCACCTGGGTACAAAAGTTATACTTACACTTAGAGCATGAATAGCCTCAACATTGCAAGTTTATTACATGTACCGTTATCAGTCTTACATGTACCATCATCTGAATAACTTGCATTTCTTTTTAGAATAGTATTCATGGCTAGTAACTACGGTAAAATGTCTAAGTTGAGCACTGTAACTAAGGGCACTATAAATTTTATTTTCTCTTGCGTCACATGACAGAAACCAGCTGATGAAGTGAATTTCCTCAAAACTATTCGTAAAAGTTTTCGTCTCAAGAAGAAAACTCAACTAGACCCCCCTCAGTCGGGTAAAGTAGGTGTGGCTGACCACGCCCATACCGGTACCCCAATGGAACGGCGGTGGACAACCTCTGGGAAGGGCTCTCCGTCTACTGGCAAGAGGCAAACTGCATATGTTTCTGTCAAGTGAGGAGCTTACATATACAAACTCAGAGCTAGAGTTTATACCTTTGGACATGTATGTGTACATGCAAACCCTTGGACATGCATGCACATACGTACATGCATACACATGAAATGTACACTCATACTGATGCTTAATATAAATGCCTTCGTAGGCATACATGACATCAAGTTAACTTATTGATATATATACATCAAGAGTGCATAAAAGAGACGAATGTTACACACACACACACACACACACACGCTCTCTCTCTCTTTTTTATGCGCTCTTGGTGCATTTTTTCTTGTTCATACATGTACATATTTTCAGTACCAACCACATCTCGGTCAGCTCCACAATAATTATGTATTCCTTTGCATTGCAGTCTTGGTGCCCACACTCTGGGCCGGGAGCTCAAAGCATCACTGCATCCAGGGAGGAGGTTCACAGTGCTAGAAGACGTCCAATCATCTTGGAGAATGAGTGACTCTACTGCTGCCGCTAGGCGTAACAAAATGAGCAGTTTTTCCCCGCCACCCAGGTAGTTGTGATGGTGTTACTACATTTTGTTAGCTTTATGCTAAACTAGCTACTTCAATCGCCTACCTTGTTTGATTGCAGTACTTCCCCGTCCAATACTGGCTGGAGGCGTGGCCACAATAAACCACCCCCCACTCCCACCCGGACCAACAATCTTGAAGAGTCACTGTCAAAGATATCGCAGACCTCAAAGTAAGTATATATCAACTTCGAATGTACGTAGACTACCTCCATTAAAAAATAGGAGTGCTGCTGACTTAATGCATCTACATGTATGTACGTTTTATGTCTTTATTTTACTCCTTCCAGGAGTTTGTCCTTCCGACTGCGCAGCTTGAGGGAAAAGCAGACGTCCCCTGGAGCCAGGGAGGGGTCCCCTGAGCCTGAGGACACTCCCGGTACAGATGAATACGTCTCCCCATATATATAGTAGTTCATTAGGTTGTATACTGACCTCTTTCCTCGGGTGTCTTACAATAACTTTTTTGTAATGTAAAAAAAGGTATAAATTATATAGCGACTATATTTGAATATTGCCTGATAATTATGATGCTTGTTCTTTGTTGCCTCCAGACCGTGACGGGGGCCGTTCCCCCACCCCTGAGGAGGAACTGCGTAGGAGGAACGCCATGTTACAGGGACGTGTACAGCTGCTGCAAGAGCACAACCTCAGACTGGAAAACTGTATCTCTCAACTCAAGCTTATAGACAGTCTACAGGTAACAGGCAACTCTCTGAGTCACAGTGAAACACAACATTGGTCTAGAGTATAGTTCACTGTCATAAGTTATTTATTTTCCTTGTAGTGTATGGAAGGCCATTGTAAATCTTCCTTATCTGACTACTCTGATCGTGCAATTTCTATATTTACAAAAGTTAATACTATTCATGTCCCTTTCTTCCCATGCAGCAATCTACTCGTCATGGTAGTCTCCGCCCACTACCCTCACAGCCAAGACCACACCCCTCCACAGTTCGCCCACCCCCTCTGCCGTCTCGAACCATCCAACCCGACATATATGATGTGCCTACCTCACACAGAAACGCCGATACGTACGATGTACCACCTGCTACTGGTGCAATGTACGACTTACCGCCCAATACTCCTGCTGACTATGAAATTCCTCCAAATGGTGACGAGTTATATAGCGTTCCCACGGGAACAAGACGGACCAGCTCACCCGCTGAGTTATATATGGTGCCAACATCAAATCCCAAATTGAGTGCCTCTGAGTTATATAGCGTTCCTATGGCAGCACAGAAGAATACGAGTTCACCTGATTTATACAGCGTTCCCCCGTCAAGAGGAAAGCCAAACACATCTGAACTGTATAGTGTCCCGCCCTCCAGCAGAAAAACAAGCTCCCCATCTGATATCTACGATGTTCCCCCTCCCCAAAAAATGACTAGAGACCTCCCTGCCATTCCACCCCCCATGGCAGTACTCAGTAGCAGTCAGAGGAACTGGATTCAATCGAATTCTCAACAAGGGGTATTGAATTCATCGAATAGCACGAAGTTTCAGGGGGGTATGGAAACGTACGATATCCCCCCACCTAGGCTGTTGAGTGCCCCACCGAATCCTAAGATCCCGCCCCCCAAACTCCCTCGTAGAACAAACACTGCTCCAGCTAGTGGAACTAGTAAGAGGAGTAGCAGCATTATCTAAGTTTTTTATTTTCTAAATTTTATACCTTTTGTATTGACCATGTACCACTGACTGTTCCTTTCAGTTTTTCACTGTTGTTTAACGTTGCCCTGGTATTGGTAGTTAACTATACAAATCACAAATGAATGCTGCATGCAACAGAAGGCGTTTATAGTTGCAGCAGAAGTAGCAGAAGCTCTTAATGTGGAACATGTGTTTAATATACTGCATGTACCTCATAGTAAGTTATTTTATGTGTACATAAAACGTTACGTTACAATGTATAAATGGAATGAAAGTACGATCGATAGGTATATTGAGATGCAACAGTTTAATGTCACCTTTTTCGCTTAATAACACTGATTGTACATGTTATTCTACAGTATGCATGTGACTACATGTATATGAGGTTAGCTAATAGTCTAGTGGGTGATTTTCTTTTCAGTTCAAGGTATAAAAACATTTACGTATCTGAACTTAATGAGAATAGATCGATGGTATAATTCTGAAAATCTTTAATGTCTTTCTCTTGATAGGTTAACTAGGTGTTTCCATGTGCAGATACTAGATCTACTGATTTTTTATCCACAAATGGTTTGTGTACTTCGCCAAATATCGACCCTTCACTCATCCCTGGTACTAGTTGCTTATCTTTTTTCTGTCCTAGGCTGTGAACTGCTTCCATGTTACTTGCACCATTGAGCTCGAATACAGTCTGATTGTCCACATTGTAATCTTCTTTTTCTAAGGTTAAAGCACATGCACTATTCGACCCTTTCGAAGACATGTATTTCTTTCTGTAAAATATTCCTGTCAGAAAGACTCCCAGACAAAGCAATACGATCATGACGAAAGCAGTGACTGTAATACTGACTAGTACACGGTTGTCTGGTACCGATGGCTCAATCTCACATATCTGAATATTGCCACTCCACTCTCCATTGTAAGTGCAATTCCTGACCTTAGACCCTTTTAAGAAAGAGCCTTTGTCGCACGTAACTTCAGCCGTTGAGCCTACCCCTATTCCACTGAAACTGATGATGCCATTTTGAATGTTAACAACCCCACCTGTCATGTTTGTAGAAATTTCTCCAGCATCGTTCAATTCTGATGGGTCACAAATCAAATATTTAAAGACACCAT